>NW_025534317.1:195000-224884 GCF_020615455.1 Coregonus clupeaformis
CTCAATTCGCCCTTGCACTCCTACACAACGCAATTTTTAAAAACTTTTAGAAAGGGTGAAGTCTACAAAACTTTGTGCACTCTGTTCGTAGCAGATTTTAGTTTTTGGGAATAGAAAACTGTTTTGAGATCGACTGTTTCATAGATTAGAAAATGTCGGCCAAGTTTAATCCATCTCCATCTTCTCCCACTTCCTGGACTTCCATATTGTTATTTATTTTGCTCATTTGCACCCCAGTATCATATTTGCACAACATCTTTTGCACATCTATCATTCCAGTGTTAATACGAAATTGTAACTATTTTGAACTATGGCCTATTTAATGCCTTACCTCCATAACTTGCTACATTTGCACACACTGTATATAGATTTTCTGTTTGTATTTTTGACTTTATGTTTTGTTTACCCCATATGTAACTCTGTGTTGTTGTTTTTATCGCACTGCTTTGCTTTATCTTGGCCAGGTCGCAGTTGTAAATGAGAACTTGTTCTCAACTGGCTTACCTGGTTAAATAAAGGTAAAATAAAAATAAAAAATAAAAAATAGTTATATCTGTGGTAGTGTACATATAGATGTAGTTCATATGATGTCCAGCGGGGGCAGTGTTGCTACAGTCATAGATACTGTAGCTTAGTTCATGATGACAAAGAGACAGCTGCTTTCCCCTAGAGAACATGAAATATATTCCTCTGCTGTTGAACAATACAACGATGGTCAGAGCTTTTGTTAACTTCTCCATCCTACTGCTCCTGTTGCCAGGTAAACTCATCAAGCGTTCAGAAAAAACTTACCTCAGAAAACATCTAAAGAGGACAACCTCTGTCTATTCATATATAAGGGCCTTTTTCATTGGTTTTGTTTCTTCATGTTTTTTTCTAACTTCTTGCTTGATATGTCCAGCTTCACCTCCTCACGTTTCTATCTCCTGTCTCTGACGAAGGTGTTTGGAACAGCAGCGGAATCTCCCAGACGCCTGCAGCGGTAATAATGAGGCCAAAAGAAAGCATTAGTCTCAACTGCAGCCACAACAACTCAGACATCTTCTACATGTACTGGTACAGACGACCAGCACAGAGCAGAGCCCTCACACTAGTGGGCTACCTGTACTCAGGCACAGCCAACCTAGAGGCAGACTTTACTAACCATCGCTTCAGTCTCCGAGGAAACGCAGGTAGTCGTGGAGACCTGCAGATGTCCAATCCTACCACAGAGGACTCTGGGGAGTATTTCTGTGCCACCAGCAAAGCACACTGCTCTAGATCCTCTTCCTTCCTCTACAAAAACCCCTCTCTCTGGTACACCATACGGTTCAAAGCATTTGACTAGCATACACAGTGAGAACTCACTTCATTACAAGGTGTAAATGTTTTTGATTTCCTTGGTTATTTGATGTGTTCAGGTTAACTTCTATTCACATTATGTTAAGGACCAAAGTAGGCAGTGTATCTTGTTGTGAGTTACAGGAGTTGTGATGATGTCATTTCCCTGCCAATTCCCTCTCCTCAGACATCTCAGTGTGTTTGTCACCTCAGTCATCTCTACATTCACAATTACATTTCAGTCATTTAGAGACACTATTTTCCAGAGCGACTAACCGATACAACATGATCACAGTTCTCATCTCCCTCACTGTCTCCATCGTCTGCCATACAGGTACCGTGAGGATACATTGGTGATTCTAGTCAATGTCTTGATGTATTGAAATGGAGACAGTGAGGGAGGTGAGAGCTGTGATCATGTTGTATCGGTTAGTTGCTCTGGATAAGAGCGTCTCCTAAATGACTGAAATGTAAATGTGACTTTTTTGACAATTTCTGGACAACAGTGATTCAATTGCATCTCACTTTTGACTGAAATGTTTCGTCTTCTCTACTCTTCCTCCTGTCTTCCTCTTCTCTTCTCTTCTCTTCTCTTCTCTTCTCTTCTCTTCTCTTCTCTTCTCTTCTCTTCTCTTCTCTTCTCTTCTCTCCTCTCCTCTCTCCCTCTCCTCTCCTCTCCTCTCCTCTCCTCTCCTCTCCTCTGTGTTCCAGGTGTGATACAGACAGTGGAGATCAGCCAGTGGCCCAGGTCCATCTGTAGCCAACCCAACACCTCCATGGACATGCACTGTTCTCAGGACGCAGGCTATGACTACATGTACTGGTACAGGCACCTCCCGGGAGAGGGCCCTAAACTAATGGCCTCGTTCGTAGCTGGATCAGCAAGCTATGAGGCAGAGTTTAAGTCTGGCTTCAGAGTCTGGGGAACAGAAAGCTCAGAGAGATTGAGCTCAGTAAGGCAGTGGTCTCTGACAGTACAGATGGTGCAGAGAAGGGATCAGGCAGTGTATCTGTGTGCTGCCAGTCCACACGGTGAAGCAGGGATGCTCAACTCTGTGACAATATCACATTTTGGGAGGCTGCCAATGAGGCTCTCTCTGGCACCTGACTGATGTTGCCTGGCAGGGTGTCCATCCGACAGGGGGAGGCACAGCGCAGATATTAGAACAGTTATCAAGAGGATGTGGTGATGGATAAAACTATCTCTGCTCTCTCTCTCTCTCTCTCGCTCGCTCTCTCTCTCTCTCTCTCTCTCTCTCTCTGCTTTCTCTCTCTCTCTCCATCTCTCTCTCTCTCTCTCTGCTTTCTCTCTCTCCTCTCTATCTCTCTCTCTGCTCTCTCTCTCTGCTTTCTCTCTCTCTCTCTCTCTCTGCTTTCTCTCTCTCTCTCTCCTCTCTATCTCTCTCACTCTCCATCACTCTCCTCTCTCTCTATCTCTCTCCTCTCTATCTCTCTCGCTCTCCATCTCTCTCTCTCTCTCTCTCTCTCTCTCTCTCTCCTTCTGGTCTCTCTCTCGTTCACTCTCTTTACACAAGACTGCTTTGGGAGGTAGCTGGAACTGTGTAGAAGGATGTCTCCAACAACATATGGACTCGGCTTGTTCTTCATTTTATTTCCAAGTGAGATTTTCTCAATCTAAATATGACTAAATACTATAGCTAAGTATTGTGTTGATGCATGTTAAAGTTACATGCAACTGTATCGAAAAATAGCACTCTCTCTTTCCGAGCTTTGGTGAACTCAGAATTCATTGCAATCCTCTCTCTGAACTGTGTGTTTTCCACAGGTCATGTAAAGTGTGCTGAGTTTCATCAGTCTCCCTCCCTGACAGTGAAGGAAAGAGACAGCGTGGAGGTCCACTGTAGCCATGACGACAGTAGCCTGCTGGTGATGCTATGGTACCAACAGAGACAGGCCAGTCCTGCCATGACTCTGATAGGTGATGACCCATCATGTGACTGCTGCCACCGACTTCTGGTCCTATTTATTTGTTGAGGAGAGGTGCATTTCATCCTACTGTGTACACCACGTGTATCCTGATGATAAACTTTGATTTGACAGGGTACGGTTACAGCACCACAGAGCCTAACTACGAGGGTCTGTTCAAGGAGAGGTTTCAGCTGAAGAGAGCGGACACCCTGAAGGGAACTCTGGTCATCTCCAACCTAACATTAGCAGACTCTGCTGTGTATCTCTGCGCAGCCAGTCGCACAGTGATGTGGCTAGATATTGGTCTCTCGCTTAAAAACCTGACACGCGCACACACACACGTATTCGCACACACAGCACCCACACGCTCAAGCGCAAAAAACACACACACACACACACACACACACACACACACACACACAGGAAATCCACCGCAGGCTCCAGCTTTCCATTATGGTCTTGTATCATGTATCGTGGTGTCAGGTAAAGGAAACACTTGTGGGAGGGGCAATAATGAGAGCCAAAGTGTGTACAGTAGGTCACAATGTACAGAATCCAGCACAGACCCAAGATGCATACCTGCCTGCAAAGTTGCTTTGGTTATCTTGCTCCAATTAGTTTCCTTTTTAGAAGTAAGAACTTATCTTGCTACAATTCGTTTCCTTTTTAGAAGTAAGAACTTATCTTACTACAATTAGTTTCCTTTTTAGAAGTAAGAACGTACCTCCAGTTTTTCTATAAAATTACGTATTTTCCACCATTTTTGCTCACTGGATCCTCTATTTGCCAGCTCTTTCAAGCAGTGCAGATCATTCAGTTGAAAACAATGACCTTTATAATAACGTGTGGCTGCTGATCCAACTTCTCTGAGCTTTTATTTTCTTAGACCGGCTATAGGTCCCGGAGCTTCTGCGCGCATGTGATGGATTCTCTGCGTAAATAATGCTCACTCTGCTACCGACACAGACAGGCGGTTACATTTTATTTTTTGTTCATCGTCATTGCAAACATTGGCTAAGCAGGAGGCAGACAGGCCATTCAAAGCAGTTGTGTTCTTTGTTTCAGCAACTCTCAGGCTACGATATGACAAATAGCAGTTGGTACCAGGCTCGTCCTGTCAAACTCTGGTTACCGCCTACACGCTTCGGCTGCCCAGAGGTGGAACAGCTACTCTGGCGAATTTCATTCTATCAAATCGTGTGGTACTTGCATGATCATTGAGAAGGAAAATAAAAGTTGTAGCCAATGCTACGCAGATTGTTTTGCCCCAATGCGAGGTGTAGACTCGTCCCTGCTTCTGGTACTGCAATATCCATTACAACAGACAGAGAATGTTGTAGCCTACAACCAGGGGTGAAAGTAGATTTAATTTCTTAGCGGTAATGTTACCGGACACCCAAGTCCGCGCGCCCATTTTTTTTTATACTACAAGAATTACAGGGTAGCCTACTCTGCTGACACTGACAAACAGATCAATAAAAATGATGTTGTCTGATCCATATAATAGGTCTACGAAAAGGGAAGACACAAAAATACAAAATGACGTCCATCTAACCTGGAGGAGGAAATTATTGTCCAAAAACAAACACAAGTGGCACTGACCCAATGATAAAACAGTGAATATACACATTCACCGAGGATATGGCCGATAGGGTACTAGGGGGTAACTAGCCCCCCCATAAGACACAAAAAAGCAACGTTTGGAGAAAAAAATGGTATGTGGATGCTTAAAGCGAATAAACTATCAAGGGAACTAAATGGCTACAGTTTAGTTATTTCATGAAATGTTGTTTTGAGAAAAGGGGCGTTTTTTTTAAAGTACCGGGGTAACTGCTCCCCCTCCCCATAGGGTAACTGACCGCCGGGGGGGTGCCAGTTACCCGGTAGAAGATTATGTCATAGGGTTTCACACAAGTGTGTTAAAATCCATTGAATCAGTTTTATTTAGAAATTCTTTAGTATGTAATACTTCAAAGCTAAGTCTAGTTGTCTTATTTTAATTATTTAAATACAATATGGGGGGGGGGGATGGTGTTGCACATGTTACCATTAATATCCGCACTATGAGGAGATTTGATGTAAAGTCCCTCTTTTTAATTCACCTGCACATTCATTTTATTTGTTCTTTCTTTGTTGTTCCTTTTCCAAACAATCCATTATGTGCATTTGCACTAAATATTATTTAAAAATACAACATTTTAAATCCCAGCAGACTTTAAAATGACATTCAGGAGCAAAATGTTTTCAATTGTTGTTTTAATTCATAATAAAAATATTAATTGGAATGGAATATAACTAATATAACATTAAATAACATTGGAATATAACATTAAATAACAATAACTTAACTCAGTGTAACATAGATGTGGCAACTCTCTAATGCTCTGCTATTGCACGATTCTAATTTGTACATAGGTCACAAATAAAGCTGTCCCCAGTCAAACTGGAACACAACTCATGAGTCCACCTCCTTCACTGCTCACACCTAATCCAGTCCCCACCTGTGACTGAAAACAGGGGGGGAGATGCCAACTGAAAAGCTCTCTCTTAAAAACGTAGCTAGCTATCTAGCTATATGACATAAAATGCTGTGTGAAATAGCTAAAAGGCTATTAAGTAACATTAACTGTAACGCTATCAGTCACTAGTGGACACTTTTACAACTGCAATTAAGTTACGTTATTTTTTAAATATATTTCACCTCAGATGATCTGGTAGTTAGCTTGCTAGCAGCTTATGGAAACTAGTTAGCTGGCTAGCATTTACTGTTAGTGAAGTTGCTAGCTAACAAGTTAGCATAAACTAGCGCTAACTGGGCTAGTCATTGTCTAAATGAAAGGTAGAAACACACTTATCCAACATATTACTACTTCTCTCTAAACAAGTGGATTATTTATCTTTCCTACTTGTATATTTAAAAAAAAACAATTATAGATCTTACTTTATTGGAATATTGGAATATATCTACAACTTTTTCAAAATTTCAAAAACTTAGATCAACTTACCACAAAATCTTTTTGTTGAAATATTTCCAAAAGTTGTGATGACCAAGAGCAAGAGCAGTGTCGGGGAATAAAATGGTGACATCTTGTGGACTTTATGTGACTTACAGGGGAGGGAGGGGGGGAGGGGGGGGCAGTTACCCAAGGGGGCTGGTTACCCCCTAGTACCCTATTCTCCTCTGGTGCCCATAAGATAGGCTACTCACTGTTCGCTAAAAAAAACGGAGTCATTTCATTGTCTTCTCTTTACAGCCAATAGCTGAAGTTTTGGACCATCTCCACGGCGGCCCCGTTGATGAGGATGGGGGCGTGTCCAGCCTGGTTCCTCCTGAAGTCCACAATCAGCTCCTTTGTTTTGCTGACGTTGAGGGAGAGGTTGTTTACCTGGCACCACGCCGTCAGACTGACGTTGAGGGAGATGTTGTTTACCTGGCACCACGCCGTCAGACTGACGTTGAGGGAGAGGTTGTTTACCTGGCACCACGCCGTCAGAGAGCCTTCCTCCTTCCTGTAGGCTGTTACCTGGCACCACACCGTCAGAGAGCCTTCCTCCTTCCTGTAGGCTGTTACCTGGCACCACGCCATCAGAGAGCCTACCTCCTTCCTGTAGGCTGTCTCGTCGTTGTTGGTTATCAAGCTACTGTTGTGTCGTCAGCAAACTTGATGATGGAGTTGGAACTGTGTGAGGTGCACAGGGAATACAGGAGGGGACTGAGGATGCCCCGTGTTGAGGATCAGCGTGGAGGAGGTGTTGTTGCCTACCTTCACCACCTGGGGGCGGCCCGTCAGGAAGTCCAGGACCCAGTTGCATAGGGAGGAGTTCAGTCCCAGGGCCGTGAGCTTTGTGGTCAGCTTATAGGGCACTGTGGTATTGATGGCCAAGCTATAGTCGAAGAACAGCATCCTCACTTATGCATTCCTTTTGTCCAGAGACAAGAGGGGTGGGGGGGGTGCAAGAGAGAGAGCGAAAGAGAGCAAGAGAGAGGGAGAGAGAGAGAGAGAGAGAGAGAGAGAGAGAGAGGGAGAGAGAGAGAGAGAGAGAGAGAGAGAGAGAGAGAGAGAGAGAGAGAGAGAGAGAGAGAGAGAGGGAGAGAGAGGGAGAGAGAGAGAGAGAGAGAGAGAGAGAGAGAGAGAGAGAGAGAGAGAGTGAGAGAGAGAGAGAGGGAGAGAGAGAGAGAGCGAGAGAGAGGGAGAGAGAGATAGAGAGAGAGAGAGAGAGAGAGAGAGAGAGAGAGAGAGAGAGGGAGAGAGAGAGAGAGAGAGAGAGAGAGAGAGAGAGAGAGAGAGAGAGAGAGAGAGAGAGAGAGAGAGAGAGAGAGAGAGAGAGAGAGATTTCGTGTACAACGAAAAACACCAAATAATGCATGCAGAGCAGAATTAGGCCAATACCCACTAATTATCAAAATCCAGAAAAGAGCCGTTAAATTCTATGACCACTTAAAAGGGAAGCGATTCCCAAACCTCCCATAACAAAGCCATCACCTACAGAGAGATGAACTTGGAGAAGAGTCCCTAAGTAAGCTGGTCCTGGGGCTCTGTTCACAAACACAAACAGACCCCACACAGCCCCAGGACAACAACAACAACAACAACATAATTAGACCCAACCAAATCATGAGAAAACAAAAAGAGAATTACTTGACACATTGGAAAGAACAAACAAAAAAACTGAGCAAACTAGAATGCTATTTGGCCCTAAACAGAGAGTACACAGTGGCAGAATACCTGACCACTGTGACTGACCCAAACTTAAGGAAAGCTTTGACTATGTATAGACTCAGTGAGCATAGCCTTGCTATTGAGAAAGGCCGCCGTAGGCAGACATGGCTCTCAAGAGAAGACAGGCTATGTGCACACCGCCCACAAAATAAGGTGGAAACTGAGCTGCACTTCCTAACCTCCTGCCAAATGTATGACCAAATTAGAGACACATATTTCCCTCAGATTACAGCGATCCACAAAAGGATTCAAAAACAAACCCAATTTTGATAAACACCCATATCTACTGGGTGAAAAACCACAGTGTGCCATCACAGCTGCAAGATTTGTGACCTGTTGCCACAAGAAAAGGGCAACCAGTGAAGAACAAACACCATTGTAAATACAACCCATATTTATGTTTATTTATTTTCCCATTTGTACTTTAACTATTTGCACATCGTTACAACACTGTATATACAGTGGGGGGGAAAAGTATTTAGTCAGCCACCAATTGTGCAAGTTCTCCCACTTAAAAAGATGAGAGAGGCCTGTAATTTTCATCATAGGTACACGTCAACTATGACAGACAAATTGAGAAAAAAAATCCAGAAAATCACATTGTAGGATTTTTAATGAATTTATTTGCAAATTATGGTGGAAAATAAGTATTTGGTCACCTACAAACAAGCAAGATTTCTGGCTCTCACAGACCTGTAACTTCTTCTTTAAGAGGCTCCTCTGTCCTCCACTCGTTGCCTGTATTAATGGCACCTGTTTGAACTTGTTATCAGTATAAAAGACACCTGTCCACAACCTCAAACAGTCACACTCCAAACTCCACTATGGCCAAGACCAAAGAGCTGTCAAAGGACACCAGAAACAAAATTGTAGACCTGCACCAGGCTGGGAAGACTGAATCTGCAATAGGTAAGCAGCTTGGTTTGAAGAAATCAACTGTGGGAGCAATTATTAGGAAATGGAAGACATACAAGACCACTGATAATCTCCCTCGATCTGGGGCTCCACCCAAGATCTCACCCCGTGGGGTCAAAATGATCACAAAAATGGTGAGCAAAATCCCAGAACCACACGGGGGACCTAGTGAATGACCTGCAGAGAGCTGGGACCAAAGTAACAAAGCCTACCATCAGTAACACACTCGCCGCCAGGGACTCAAATCCTGCAGTGCGAGACGTGTCCCCCTGCTTAAGCCAGTACATGTCCAGGCCCGTCTGAAGTTTGCTAGAGTGCATTTGGATGATCCAGAAGAGGATTGGGAGAATGTCATATGGTCAGATGAAACCAAAATATAACTTTTTGGTAAAAACTCAACTCGTCGTGTTTGGAGGACAAAGAATGCTGAGTTGCATCCAAAGAACACCATACCTACTGTGAAGCATGGGGGTGGAAACATCATGCTTTGGGGCTGTTTTTCTGCAAAGGGACCAGGACGACTGATCCGTGTAAAGGAATTCTAATTTTGTCTGTCATAGTTGACGTGTACCTATGATGAAAATTACAGGCCTCTCTCATCTTTTTAAGTGGGAGAACTTGCACAATTGGTGGCTGACTAAATAATTTTTTTCCCCCACTGTAGACATAATATGACATTTGAAATGTCTTTATTCTTTTGGAACTTCTGAGTGTAATGTTTACTGTTAATATTTATTGTTTATTTCACTTTTGTTTACTATCTACTTCACCTGCTTTGGCAATGTTAACATACCAATGCCAATAAAGCCCTTAAATAGAATTGAACAAATTGAATTTAATTGAATTGAGAGAGAGAGAGAGAGAGAGAGAGAGAGAGAGAGAGAGAGAGAGAGAGAGAGAGAGAGAGAGACAGAGAGAGAGACAGAGAGAGAGACAGAGAGAGAGTAGTTGGCGTGTCCATTCACAATTCTCTCATCTTAATATGAAGTAGTATTGTGTATTAGTATTGTTTATCCTGACCACCAGTAAGAACTGTATTCAACCTGTAAGACATGAAGTCATCATCAGTACTAGAATTATAACTCTGTTTAATTAATTATGACATTTGAACAGTTAGAGTCCTCTCTACTGACTAGGGAAGAGGAGATGGAGAGGGGGGCTGAACAGTTAGAGTCCTCTCTACTGACTAGGGAAGAGGAGATGGAGAGGGGGGCTGAACAGTTAGAGTCCTCTCTACTGACTAGGGAAGAGGAGATGGAGAGGGGGGCTGAACAGTTAGAGTCCTCTCTACTGACTAGGGAAGAGGAGATGGAGAGGGGGGGCTGAACAGTTAGAGTCCTCTCTACTGACTAGGGAAGAGGAGATGGAGAGGGGGGCTGAACAGTTAGAGTCCTCTCTACTGACTAGGGAAGAGGAGATGGAGAGGGGGGCTGAACAGTTAGAGTCCTCTCTACTGACTAGGGAAGAGGAGATGGAGAGGGGGGGCTGAACAGTTAGAGTCCTCTCTACTGACTAGGGAAGAGGAGATGGAGAGGGGGGGCTGAACAGTTAGAGTCCTCTCTACTGACTAGGGAAGAGGAGATGGAGAGGGGGGGCTGAACAGTTAGAGTCCTCTCTACTGACTAGGGAAGAGGAGATGGAGATGGGGGGATGAACAGTTAGAGTCCTCTACTGACTAGGGAAGAGGAGATGGAGAGGGGGGTGAACAGTTAGAGTCCTCTCTACTGACTAGGAAGAGGAGATGGAGAGGGGGGCTGAACAGTTAGAGTCCTCTCTACTGACTAGGGAAGAGGAGATGGAGAGGGGGGGTGAACAGTTAGAGTCCTCTCTACTGACTAGGAAGAGGAGATGGAGAGGGGAGGGGAGCTGAACAGTTAGAGTCCTCTCTACTGACTAGGGAAGAGGAGATGGAGAGGGGGGCTGAACAGTTAGAGTCCTCTCTACTGACTAGGGAAGAGGAGATGGAGAGGGGGCTGAACAGTTAGAGTCCTCTCTACTGACTAGGGAAGAGGAGATGGAGAGGGGGGGGGGCTGAACAGTTAGAGTCCTCTCTACTGACTAGGGAAGAGGAGATGGAGAGGGGGGCTGAACAGTTAGAGTCCTCTCTACTGACTAGGGAAGAGGAGATGGAGAGGGGGGGTGAACAGTTAGAGTCCTCTCTACTGACTAGGAAGAGGAGATGGAGAGGGGGGCTGAACAGTTAGAGTCCTCTCTACTGACTAGGGAAGAGGAGATGGAGGAGGGGGGGGCTGAACAGTTAGAGTCCTCTCTACTGACTAGGAAGAGGAGATGGAGAGGGGGGCTGAACAGTTAGAGTCCTCTCTACTGACTAGGGAAGAGGAGATGGAGAGGGGGGGCTGAACAGTTAGAGTCCTCTCTACTGACTAGGGAAGAGGAGATGGAGAGGGGGGCTGAACAGTTAGAGTCCTCTCTACTGACTAGGGAAGAGGAGATGGAGAGGGAGGGGGCTGAACAGTTAGAGTCCTCTCTCTACTGACTAGGGAAGAGGAGATGGAGAGGGGGGCTGAACAGTTAGGAGTCCTCTCTACTGACTAGGGAAGAGGAGATGGAGAGGGGGGGGCTGAACAGTTAGAGTCCTCTCTACTGACTAGGGAAGAGGAGATGGAGAGGGGGGGCTGAACAGTTAGAGTCCTCTCTACTGACTAGGGAAGAGGAGATGGAGGGAGGGGGGGCTGAACAGTTAGAGTCCTCTCTACTGACTAGGGAAGAGGAGATGGAGAGGGGGGGGCTGAACAGTTAGGAGTCCTCTCTACTGACTAGGAAGAGGGAGATGGAGAGGGGGGGCTGAACAGTTAGAGTCCTCTCTACTGACTAGGGAAGAGGAGATGGAGAGGGGGGGCTGAACAGTTAGAGTCTCTCTACTGACTAGGGAAGAGGAGATGGAGAGGGGGGGCTGAACAGTTAGAGTCCTCTCTACTGACTAGGGAAGAGGAGATGGAGAGGGGGGGCTGAACAGTTAGAGTCCTCTCTACTGACTAGGGAAGAGGAGATGGAGATGGAGAGGGGGGGCTGAACAGTTAGAGTCCTCTCTACTGACTAGGGAAGAGGAGATGGAGAGGGGGGGCTGAACAGTTAGAGTCCCTCTCTACTGACTAGGGAAGAGGAGATGGAGAGGGAGGGGGGCTGAACAGTTAGAGTCCTCTCTACTGACTAGGGAAGAGGAGATGGAGAGGGGGGGGCTGAACAGTTAGAGTCCTCTCTACTGACTAGGGGGAAGAGGAGATGGAGAGGGGGGGGCTGAACAGTTAGAGTCCTCTCTACTGACTAGGGAAGAGGAGATGGAGAGGGGGGCTGAACAGTTAGAGTCCTCTCTACTGACTAGGAAGAGGAGATGGAGAGGGGGGCTGAACAGTTAGAGTCCTCTCTACTGACTAGGGAAGAGGAGATGGAGAGGGGGGCTGAACAGTTAGAGTCCTCTCTACTGACTAGGGAAGAGGAGATGGAGAGGGGGGCTGAACAGTTAGAGTCCTCTCTACTGACTAGGGAAGAGGAGATGGAGAGGGGAGGGGGGCTGAACAGTTAGAGTCCTCTCTACTGACTAGGGAAGAGGAGATGGAGAGGGGGGGGCTGAACAGTTAGAGTCCTCTCTACTGACTAGGGAAGAGGAGATGGAGGGGGGGCTGAACAGTTAGAGTCCTCTCTACTGACTAGGGAAGAGGAGATGGAGAGGGGGGCTGAACAGTTAGAGTCCTCTCTACTGACTAGGGGAAGAGGAGATGGAGAGGGGGGGGCTGAACAGTTAGAGTCCTCTCTACTGACTAGGGAAGAGGAGATGGAGAGGGGGGGCTGAACAGTTAGAGTCCTCTCTACTGACTAGGAAGAGGAGATGGAGAGGGGGTGAACAGTTAGAGTCCTCTCTACTGACTAGGAAGAGGAGATGGAGAGGGGGGGCTGAACAGTTAGAGTCCTCTCTACTGACTAGGGAAGAGGAGATGGAGAGGGGGGGCTGAACAGTTAGAGTCCTCTCTACTGACTAGGGAAGAGGAGATGGAGAGGGGGGGCTGAACAGTTAGAGTCCTCTCTACTGACTAGGGAAGAGGAGATGGAGAGGGGGGCTGAACAGTTAGAGTCCTCTCTACTGACTAGGGAAGAGGAGATGGAGAGGGGGGCTGAACAGTTAGAGTCCTCTCTACTGACTAGGAAGAGGAGATGGAGAGGGGGGCTGAACAGTTAGAGTCCTCTCTACTGACTAGGGAAGAGGAGATGGAGAGGGGGGCTGAACAGTTAGGAGTCCCTCTCTACTGACTAGGGAAGAGGAGATGGAGAGGGGGGGCTGAACAGTTAGAGTCCTCTCTACTGACTAGGGAAGAGGAGATGGAGAGGGGGGGGGCTGAACAGTTAGAGTCCTCTCTACTGACTAGGGAAGAGGAGATGGAGGGGGGGGGGCTGAACAGTTAGAGTCCTCTCTACTGACTAGGGAAGAGGAGATGGGGGGGCTGAACAGTTAGAGTCCTCTATACTGACTAGGGAAGAGGAGATGGAGAGGGGGCTGAACAGTTAGAGTCCTCTATACTGACTAGGGAAGAGGAGATGGAGAGGGGGGGTGAACAGTTAGAGTCCTCTACTGACTAGGGAAGAGGAGATGGAGATGGGGGGGCTGAACAGTTAGAGTCCTCTCTACTGACTAGGGAAGAGGAGATGGAGAGGGGGCTGAACAGTTAGAGTCCCTCTCTACTGACTAGGGAAGAGGAGATGGAGAGGGGGGGCTGAACAGTTAGAGTCCCCTCTCTACTGACTAGGGAAGAGGAGATGGAGAGGGGGGCTGAACAGTTAGAGTCCTCTCTACTGACTAGGAAGAGGAGATGGAGAGGGGGGGTGAACAGTTAGAGTCCTCTCTACTGACTAGGGAAGAGGAGATGGAGAGGGGAGGGGGCTGAACAGTTAGAGTCCTCTCTACTGACTAGGGAAGAGGAGATGGAGAGGGGGGCTGAACAGTTAGAGTCCTCTCTACTGACTAGGGAAGAGGAGATGGAGAAGGGGGCTGAACAGTTAGAGTCCTCTCTACTGACTAGGGAAGAGGAGAGATGGAGAGGGGGGGCTGAAACAGTTAGAGTCCTCTCTCTACTGACTAGGGAAGAGGAGATGGAGGGGGGCTGAACAGTTAGAGTCCTCTCTACTGACTAGGGAAGAGGAGATGGAGAGGGGGGCTGAACAGTTAGAGTCCTCTCTACTGACTAGGAAGAGGAGATGGAGAGGGGGGCTGAACAGTTAGAGTCCTCTCTACTGACTAGGGAAGAGGAGATGGAGAGGGGGGCTGAACAGTTAGAGTCCTCTCTACTGACTAGGGAAGAGGAGATGGAGAGGGGGGCTGAACAGTTAGAGTCCTCTCTACTGACTAGGGAAGAGGAGATGGAGAGGGGGCTGAACAGTTAGAGTCCTCTCTACTGACTAGGGAAGAGGAGATGGAGATGGAGAGGGGGGGCTGAACAGTTAGAGTCCTCTCTACTGACTAGGGAAGAGGAGATGGAGAGGGGGGGGGTGAACAGTTAGAGTCCTCTCTACTGACTAGGGAAGAGGAGATGGAGAGGGGGGGGGGGGCTGAACAGTTAGAGTCCTCTCTACTGACTAGGAAGAGGAGATGGAGAGGGGGGCTGAACAGTTAGAGTCCTCTCTACTGACTAGGGAAGAGGAGATGGAGAGGGGGGGGCTGAACAGTTAGAGTCCTCTCTACTGACTAGGGGAAGAGGAGATGGAGAGGGGGGGCTGAACAGTTAGAGTCCCTCTCTACCTGACTAGGGGAAGAGGAGATGGAGGGGGGGGCTGAACAGTTAGAGTCCTCTCTACTGACTAGGAAGAGGAGATGAGAGAGGGGGCTGAACAGTTAGAGTCCTCTCTACTGACTAGGAAGAGGAGATGGAGAGGGGGGTGAACAGTTAGAGTCCTCTCTACTGACTAGGGAAGAGGAGATGGAGAGGGAGGGGGCTGAACAGTTAGAGTCCTCTCTACTGACTAGGGAAGAGGAGATGGAGAGGGGGCTGAACAGTTAGAGTCCTCTCTACTGACTAGGGAAGAGGAGATGGAGGGGGCTGAACAGTTAGACTCCTCTCTACTGACTAGGGGAAGAGGAGATGGAGAGGGGGCTGAACAGTTAGAGTCCTCTCTACTGACTAGGGAAGAGGAGATGGAGAGGGGGGGGGTGAACAGTTAGAGTCCTCTCTACTGACTAGGGAAGAGGAGATGGAGAGGGAGGGGGGCTGAACAGTTAGAGTCCCTCTCTACTGACTAGGGAAGAGGAGATGGAGAGGGGGGGTGAACAGTTAGAGTCCTCTCTACTGACTAGGGAAGAGGAGGATGGAGAGGGGGGTGAACAGTTAGAGTCCTCTCTACTGACTAGGATTTGAAGTCTGGAGACTCTGCTGTGTTTTACTGTGCTGCCAGCTCAGCACACTGCTCTACAACAACCTATACGTTTACATTTACAGTTTGTCATTTAGCAGACGCTCTTCTCCAGAGCGACTTACAGTTAGTGCATCCGTCTTAAGGTAGCTAGGTGGGACAACCACATGTCACAGGCATAGAAAGTCAATTTTTCCTCAATAAAGTAGCTATCAGTACACTCTTAGAAAGGGTTCCAAAAGGGTTCTTCAGCTGTCCCAATAGGAGAACCCTTTTTTGGTTCCAGGTAGAACCCCTTTTTGGTTCCAGGTAGAACCCTTTTGGTTCCAGGTAGAACCCTTTTGGTTCCAGGTAGAACCCTTTGGTTCCAGGTAGAACCCTTTTGTTCCAGGTAACACTATTTGAGTTCCATGGAGAACCTTTTTCACAGAGGGTTCTACATGGGAAACCAAAAGTGTTCTACCTGGAACCAAGGATGGTTCTCCAAGGATTTTCTGATGGAGGGGGGGGTACTCTGCCGTCCTAGCTTCAGGGGGAAGCTGGTTCCACCATTGGGGTGCCAGGACAGAGACGAGCTTGGACTGGGCTGAGAGGGGAGCTGCCCTCCCGTAGGGGTGGGAGGGCCAAGAGACCAGAGGTGGCAGAAAGGAGTGCTCGGGTTGGGGTGTAGGGTTTGGGCATAGCCTGAAGGTAGGGAGGGGCAGTTCCTCTTGCTGCTCCGTGAGGTAAGCACCATGTTATTGTAGTGGATGTGAGCTTTGACTGAAGCCAGGGGGAGTGTGCAGAGGAGTGGGGGTGACATGAGAGAACTTGAGCAAGGTTGAAAACCAGGCGGCCTGCAGCGTTCTGGATACGTTTCAGGGGTTTGATGGCACAAGCAGCGAGCCCAGCCAACAGCGAGTTGCAGTAGTCCAGGAGACAGGAGATGACAAGTGCCTGGATTAGGACCTGCGCCGCTTCCTGTGTGAGGTAGGGTCGTACTCTACGGATGTTGTAGAGCATGAACCTGCAGGAGTGAGTCACTGTTTGATGTTTGCAGAGAACAACAGGTTGTTGTCCAGGGTCACGCAAAGGTTCTTTGCATTCTGGGAGGGCGACACTGTAGAATTGCCAACCGTGATGGAGTAGCCTTTGAGCAGGCAGGCCTTCCCCAGGAGGAAGAGCAGCTCCATCTTGTCGAGGTTGGAGCTTGAGGTGGTGGAATGACATCTAAGCTAAGATATCTGCCTGGCACACAGAGATGCGTGTCGCCACCTGGGTGTCAGAAGGGGGAAGGAGAAAAGTAGTTGAGTGTCATCCGCATAGTAATGATAGGAGACACGCATGTGAGGATATGACGGAGCGAGTGACTTGGTGTATAGAGAGAAGAGGAGAGGATCTAGAACCGAGGCCCTGGGGGGACAGCAAGTGAGAGTACGTGGTGCAGACACAGATCCTCTCCCGTCACCTGGTAGGAGCGACCTGCCAAGTAGGATGCTATCCAAGAGTGTGCAGAGCCCGAGACGCCCAGCCCTGAGAGAGGGTGGAGGAGAGGAGGATCAGCCCTGAGAGGGTGGAGAGGAGGATCTGATGGTTCACGGTGTAGAAGGATGGATAGATCTAGGAGGATGAGAACAGAGGAGAGAGAGTCAGCCCTGGCAGTGCAGAGAGACTCCATGACAGCAGAGAAGAGAGAGGAGGGTCAGCAGAGAGGGAGAGAGAGAGAGAGAGAGTGAGAGAGGAGAGAGAGAGAGGAGAGGAGGAGAGAGAGAGAGAGGAGAGAGAGAGAGAGGAGATGAAGTGTAGAATATGTGGGAAGAGTGCATATGTTGTACTCACAACTGATTTTATAAAGCAGCAGGATGTGACATCACTCCCTAGTCTATAATGTCACTTCCTGGTCCGATTGAACAGGTCTGAGGAAGAAGGGAGAGTGAAAGAGAGAGTGAAAATAGTCTGTCTGTCCTCTGATGTCTGTCAGATGAAGCGGCTACGTGTGTGACTCTGTCTCTCCTCCTCACTGCCAGTATTACAACCGTTCCTCTAACCTAACCTGCCACACAGTATATACGGCCGACATCACTCATGTTAAAAAATAGTACTTATTTTTGTGTTTATGAAGTCAGTCTGATCATTGTTCATGCACTGCTAGAAATTAGAGCAACAATTTTATTTTAATCACATTCGTTGATACTTACTGAAAAAATGTTTTATGTTCTGTTTTTTTCCTCTCAGATTTTACTTGCGGCGAATCGTTCAACAGTCTCCCTGTCATGTCTGTCTGTAGGGAAGCGAGACGAATGTCGTCACTCTACAGTGTTCTTAACATGACGACAGCAGCACACTACATGTTCTGGTACCGACAGAGAGAACAACAACATGGAGATGCTAACATATTCCCCCGGTCAAGACGTGTGGGAAAAGAACCTCCGTTTGAGAAGACCAAGTACACCATGAGCAGGCCTCAGCAAACTGACTAACCATCCTCGGAGAATGTCAACAACGTGGAGGTTGGGGACGGGGCTGTGTATTACTGTGCTTCCAGTACAGCACACTGACCTCAGAACAGATGCACTGCTGGGGTACAACAACCCCACAACCCACAGGAGGAGAGGAGGGAAGGGAGGAGCAGGGTGGTAGGGGGAGGGGGTGGGAGGGAGAGAGCAGTAGAGAGGTGGAGAGGAAGGAGGGAGGAGAGGAGGAGAGGGGAGGAGAGGGGGAGAGGAGAGGAGGGAAAAAATGGGGGTTGGAGGGAAAGAGGGGGAAATGGGAGAAGAGGTGGTTGATATCTCTGGGGGAGAGAGAGTAGTTCAGCTAGTATGGTTGATATCTCTGGGGGTAGTTCAGCTAGTATGGTTGAATATCTCTGGGGGGGTAGATTCAGCTAGTGTGGTTGATATCTCTGGGGGGTAGTTCAGCTTGAGTATGGTTGATATCTCTGGGGGAGAGTAGTTCAGCTAGCATGGTTGATATCTCTGGGGAGTAGTTCAGCTAGTGTGGTTGATATCTCTGGGTAGTTCGAAGCTAGTATGGTTGATATCTCTCGGGGGGTTCAGCTAGTGTGGTTGATATCTCTGGGGGGGTAGTTCCAGCTAGTGTGGTTGATATCTCTGGGGAGGGTAGATTCAGCTAGTGTGGTTGATATCTCTCGGGGGGTAGTTCAGCTAGTGTGGTTGATATCCTAGGGTAGTTCAGCTAGTGTGGCAATATCTCTGGGTAGTTCAGCTAGTGTGGTTGAATTCTCAGGGATGTAGTTCAGCTAGGTGTGGTTGATATCTCTGGGGGGAGTTCAGCCAGTGTGAGTTGATATCTCTGGTGGGGAGTTAGCTCAGGAGGTGGTTGATATCTCTGGGGGTAGTTCAGCTAGTGTGGTTGATATCTCGGGGGTAGTTCAGCTAGTGTGAAGTCCGATATCTCTGGGGGTAGTTCAGCTAGTGTGGTTGATCTCTGGGGGTGTATTTCAGCAGTAGTGTGGTTGATGTCTCTAAGGGGGTTAGTTCCAGCTAGTGTGGTCGATATCTCTGGGAGTGGGGTAGTTCCCAGCTAGTGTGGTGATATCTCTGGGGGTAGTTTAGCTAGTGCTGGTTGATATCTCTAAATGGGGGTAGTTCAGCTAGTGGTGGCTGATATCTCTGGGGGGTAGTTCAGCTAGTGTGGTTGATATCTCGAGTTCAGCTAGTGGTGGTTGCAATATCTCTGTGCGTAAGTCCAGCTAGTGTGGCAGATATTTCTGTGGAGTGGTTCAGCTAGTGTGGTTAATATCTCTGGGAGGTTCAGCTAGTGTGGTTGATATCACTGGGGGCAAGTAGTTCAGCTAGTGTGGTTGAATCTCCTAGGGGGTAGTTCCAGCTAGTATGGTTGATATCTCTCTGGGGGTAGTTCAGCTAGTGTGGTTGATATCTCTGGGGGAGTTCAGCTATTGTGGTTAATATCTCTGGAGGGGGGTAGTTCAGCTAGTGTGGTTGATATCTCTGGGGGGTGGGAGTTCAGCTAGTGTGGTTGATATCTCTGGGGGAAGTAGTTCAGCTAGTGTGAAAAAAGTGATATCTCTGGGGGAGTAAGTTCAGCTAGTGTGGTTGAGTATCTCTAGTGGGGAGGTTCAGCTAGTGTGGTTGATATCTCTGGGGTGTGGGAGTTCCCAGCTAGTGTGGTTGATATCTCTGGGGGGTAGTTCAGTAGTGTGGTTAATATTCTGGGGTGGGGGGAAGTTAAGTGTGGTTGATATCTCGGGGGAAAGAGGGGATGATATTGGGGTAGTTAACCAGGGTGGTTGATAGCTTGGGTGGGAGGTAGTCTCAGCTAGTGTGGTTGATATCTGGGGGGTAGTTAGCTAGGATGTGGCTATTGAGGATCTGGGGGAGAGTTCAGCTAGGTGGCTGGATATTGGGGGGTAGTCTCAGCTAGGTGGTTGAATTGGGGGTGGGTAGTTTAGCTGTGTGGGTGGATATTTAGGGGGAGATTCAGCTAGTGAGGTTGATATCTGGGGGTAGTTCAGTCAGTATGGCTGGATATTCTGGGTGGAGGTAGCTCAGCTAGTGGGGGGATATTGGGGGGGTAGTTCAGCTAGCGTGGTTGATATCTCTATAATAGGTGATATTCTGAGTGGGGGGGTCTAGTTGTGGTGGTTGAATATCTCTAATTTGAAGGTGTTTTGTTTTATAACCTTACATTAAACCATCCTTTAGTTATTGTTTTGGCATCGGAGGTAACTGATCCTATGAGGTAGGAGAGTACAGGTGACAACCAAATGTACAGCAGAGTCTGAGTCCCTCTTACTTGATCAAGGTACAGTTTGTGATATATATAATAAACAGTATATGGGTGTTTCTTGACTGTCTGCCTGTCATCCAGGTGTCCCGGTATGTGAAAGGCTACCCTTGTATCAAATGAGACCTAGTATTAAAAAGGAGAAGTAGAAAGAGATGATATGACACTGACTCGGAGGAAAGTTGGATTACACATAAATCAATCCAGAAGTCTAAACTCTCCTGGGATTAATAAATCATGACTTTGAGATATGAGATTCAAAAAATAGAGAATACATTTAAGATTCCTAAAACATATTAATCCCTGATTTATGTTACATCTTTCTTGGGTTTTTTTTTATTACAAACAAAATGGAAAACAATATAATGAAAATTAACACAGCAGATATGATCAAATGGGAAATTACAATCAACGTTAGATGGTACTTGCAAGTTTAGAGACCGGGAGTTGACAGCCATGCTTTGTGGCAGACAGTTACTGTCACATGATGCTGAATGGAAGGGGGGAGAAGGGCTGTCAGGCAAAAGGGAGGGGGATCTTAGAGACTTAGAGAGGCGCAACTCGCATTTTAGGAGGAAACAGAAACAAAAACATTACTGTCCCCCTCCTTCCTCCCTCACTTCCCCCTGCTGCTTTTTCTTAGTGGGAATAAAAAGTAGTTGGAATATTGATAACTCCAGTAACCCCCCATACCAACACACTCGAAAGACAGATACTGAGAAGGGAGAGATGGGTAGAGAGATATAGAGAGAGAGAGAAGGTGGGGGAAGGAGTCAAAAAATAAGGAGAGAATGAGTGTTTTTGTGT
Organism: Coregonus clupeaformis; assembly: GCF_020615455.1. NCBI lineage: Eukaryota > Metazoa > Chordata > Actinopteri > Salmoniformes > Salmonidae > Coregonus > Coregonus clupeaformis. Next base: position 215,796 of record NW_025534317.1, read on the forward strand.
GATGCTCTAACACTGTGGGGACAGGGGGCCAATGGGTGAATATAATAGAGAGCAGAAAAAATCCCCATTCACTTCCATACAAAATTCATTACTTCTGTAAAAAAAACCATTCACTTCTGTTCAAAAACCTCCTCATTCACTGAAAAAACCCTCCCTTCCATTCTCACTGTAAAAACCCCCATTCACTTATACAAAAAACCTCTCCATTCACTTCCGTAAAAAAACCCCCCATCACTTCCAAAAAACCTCCTCACATTCACTTCCATACAAAAACATTGTCCATTACTTCCATACAAAAACCTCCACCCAATCACTTCATAAAAAAATTATCCTCCCATTACTAAAAAACCATTCAATTATATAAAAAACCTCATAACATTCTACATCATGCAAAAACCCCCATTCACTTCAATAAAAAATCAATCATAAAAAAGCTCATTGACTTCATATAAAACCTCCTCCCATTCACAACCATACAAAAACTCCACCATTCACTCGTAAAAAATCCCTCATTCACTTGTGTTCAAAAACCCCCTCCCATTCACTTCCATACAAAACATCCTCCAATTGACTTAACTACAAAAACCCCCTCCCATTAACATCCATAGAAACCCCCCTACCATTCACTTCATGCAAAAACTCATTTAAACCAATCCAAAAACCTCCTCCATTCACTATCATACAAAAAGCTCCCTCCATTCACTTCCATAAACCCATTCACTTCATACAAAAAAACAAATCATTCAATTCCACACAACAAACCTCCCATTCACTGCCATACAAAAAGTTCCTCTCAACCCTACTCTCCGGATAAAAACCTACCGCCATTCACTTCTGTACAAAAACCTTCAACCATTCACTTCAATACAAAACCCCCTCCCATTCACTTCCACAACAAAACCTCTCCCATTCACTTCATACAAAAACCTATCATTCACTTACACATAAAAACCTCCACCCAATTAATACTTCCATACAAAATTATCCTCCCATTTACTACATAAAACCTCCTCCCCATTCACTTCCGTGCAAAAACATCCCATTCAATTCCACAATAAACTCCTCCCATTCACTTTCAAACAAAAACCTCCACCCATTCACTTCAATATAAAACTTCTCCCATTCACTTCCACATAAAATCCCCCTCCCATTCACTCTCCATACAAAAACCCCATTCACTGAAAACTCCTCATTCACCATGCAAAAAAACTCCTGCCATTCACTTCTGTACATAAATATCCTCCTATTCACTTCCTATACAAAAATCCCCCTCCCATTCACTTCCGAACAAAAACCGGTTCCCATTGATTTCATACAAAAACTCCCCTCCCATGATTCGTAATACTTCCAGAAATATAATTACTTCCGCATAAAAACATCCCGCCACCACTTCGGTGCAAAAACCCCCCTGCCATTCACTTCTGTACCAAAAAATCCCCTCCTATACACTTCAAAAAAACCTCATTACTTCTGTACAAAAATCAGCCTCCCATTCACTTCCCGTACAAAAACCTAATCCCATTCACTTAAATACAACTCCACCCAATCACTTCCATACAAAAATTCCTCTACCATTTCCCTTCCATACAAAAAACCTTCACCCATTCACTTCCATGCAAAAACCTCCCATTCAATTCCATACATTAAACCCCCTCCCATTAATTCCATACAAAAACCCCCCCCCCATTCACTTCCATAAAAAAGCCTATCACTAAACCTATATTTATAAAAAACATTTTCCCATTGACTTTCGTACAAAAACTCCTCCCATTCACTTCCATATAAAAATCTCATCACATTCACTTCGTACAAAAACATCCTGCCATTCACGTCCGTGCAAAAACCCCCCTCATTCACTTCTAATACAAAACTCCTCTCACATTCACTTCAGAAAATAAACCAAGTTCTCATCACTTCCGTACAAAACATATTAGACAGCAACTCCTCCATTATTACAAAATCCTTCCAACCATCCATACAAAAACCTCCTCCCATCTTACCTCCCATGCATAAACCTCCACCCATTCACTTCCATGCAAAAACATCCCATTCACTTCCATACAAAAACCTCCTCCATTCACTTCCCATAAGAAAATCTCATCACATTCACTTCCGTACAAAACATCCTACATTCACATCCGTGCAAAAGCATTCACTTCTGTACAAAAACCCCCCCCTATCTACCTCCATATAAAAACTCCTTCATTCACTTAAAACAATTCATTCACTTCCACACAAAAACTTCCTCCCATTCACTTACATACAAAAACCTCCTCCCATTCACTTAAATACAAAACCCCCCCTCCCATTCACATGCAAAACCTCCTCCCATTCTCTTCCATACAAAAACCCTCCCATTCACTTCCATACAAAAACTTCATCATTCACTTCCATACAAAAAACCTTGTCCCATTCACTTTCATACAAAACCTCCTCCCATTCACTTCCATACAAAAACCTCCTCCATTCACTTCCGTACATAAATCTCTTCCCATTCACTTACATACAGAACATCCCCCTATTTACCTACACAGAACATCCTCCCATTCACTTGGCTGGCTACAGAACATCCTCCCATTCAACCATACAGAACATCCTCCCATTCACTCCATACAGAAATATTCCATTCACTTACACATAAACATTGATTTCTGTAAATAAAACTTCTCCCATTCACTTCCATACAGAACATCCTCCCATTCTATACAGAACATCCTCCCATTCACTTCCATACAGAACATCCTCCCATTCACTTCCATACAGAACATCCTCCCATTCACTTTCATACAGAATATCCCTCCCATCTACTCAAACAGAACATCCTCCCATTCACTTTCACATAAAAACCCCCCCCTCAAACACTTCTGTACAAAAACTCTCCTCCCATTCACTTCACACAAAAACATACCATTCACTTCCATACAAAACCTCCTCCCATTTATTACACACAAAACCTCCCATTCATTTTCATACAAAACCTCCTCCCATTCACTTTCCATACAAAAACTTCCCCCATTCACTTCCATACAAAAACAACTTCCCATTCAACCATGCAAAATCTCCTTCCATTCACTTTCAAAACAAAACCTCACTCCATTCACTTCAATACAAAAATATCTCCCAATTACTTCCATACAAAAACCCCCCTCCATTAATTTTGACCAAAAACCTCCTCCCATTCACTTCCATTCAGGAGAGGGCTAGAGCTCCATTCACACACATTGAGGAGACTACAAGGAGCCTGGAGAGATAATGTTGAAGAGCTCAATAATATGAACAGGATTTTCATATTCCCTAGAGGGTGAAACAAAGATATTGAGTATTATGTTTTGTATTTTGAGTATTTTGTTATATTCCCGAGGGTAAATGACAAAGATATCTGAGGTAATGGAATAGAGAGTAGCGATGGGACACTGGAAGTGTGGCCTACTTTGGGAAATGGAACAAAGCTCACTGTTTTTTTAGGTAAGTCTCACTTCTTAAAGATTCATAATATATAAATATGTAACCCTGAAGACGCTTGCCAATAAGAGGATCATAAAATGTCTGTGGTCAAGCTGAACTAAAGGGTTGTTGTAAACACGTGACTTCCAACCCAACCTGCCTTCTTTGGCAATGGAACCAAACTCACTGTTTTAGGTAAATATTTGTTTCTTATCATGTAATTGATGATTTTTAACATTATTTATTTACAAAAACATGGATGATTGACAAAAAAGCAAGTATTACTAAAGTATTTCTTGATGCCAGTGCATAGAACAAGGCAGTAGTGTTTGGGATAATTACTGCTCAGTATGTCTTCGCTGTGACAACTATGATCCCATGTTTGAGGAACCAAAACTGACTGTTCTGGGTAAGGACATGATAGAACTAATGGGTTTATTTGTGGTTAGTAGTATAGGGCAGATGTGAGGATTTAGTTATTGTGGATTTAGTACATTAGGTTAGTTGCACACTAGTGTTACTCCACTCAATGCGTTTTGATGTTAAGCTCTGTGCATCAGTGTCAACTATGGAGGCATATTTTGACCAGGCACCAAATTATGTAAGTAATCCATGCATATATGTTTGACCTATGTGTGGTTTGAGTTAGACAACATACTTGTGAGAAGAGAGTTAATATGTATTAATTATAGTACCCTATATGTGTTCTAAACTGGTAAGAACATGGTGTTAGTATTAGAGAATAGAATATCAAAGGTATGATTGGGATGAAAAAGTATATTAGAGATATATCTGTATTAGGAGCAGTGCTCCACTGTGCTGGTGGTGCCGCCAGGCTTATGGAGGAACCAGGTTAACGGTTCTAGGCAAATGACACCAAAAAAGTGCAGTAATCTATGTGTTTATGATGTATGTGGTTGTATAGAATTTTAGAGAAATGTATGTAACAGAACGACTGTGTAGTGTCTTTGAATGTCCTCCCCATTTCGTGAACAAGCATAAAGGTTGAGTAAACCACTGTGCTGGTGGTGGCTGCTGGTGGGGGCTTACTTCATGTGGAGGAACCAGGTTAACGGTTTAGGTGAGAAATTAATCAAAATAAAATCAGCAGTTCACACCTGATTGGGATTAATAATACATGTGATTTGTGCACCTTTAAATCTCATGATTAGAATCTGTAGGTTACAGTGTTTAGTTGATCTTATGTGGCATGAAATGTGTCCTAATGACTGCTGTAGGTGGAAAGCAATATTTCATTAGAAAGAGTAAAATAATGTATTTAAGCTATGATTTAGATGTGATACCTGTATCTGAGTTACTGTGAAGAGTATTTGAATGTCCTTGTAACAGAGTAACAAAGGTTGAGAAAGTCCAGAGTCCTAGTCAGAGCTGGACATTTTATGATACAGCCTCGTCGCTCTGTGTTCATACCGGAAGCATACTTTGAGCAAAGAACAAACCTCACCGTTTGGGTAAGAAAATTATACCGAATGTTAGTACAAATGTACATAAGGGAATAGCATGGACAAAACGTGAAAATATTCTGCAACATAAAACCAATAATTTTATATACATCTTAATCAGTTTAGTTTTTTTAACTAAGAGAGAACATTTTAATGTAACTGGATGGCAGTAAAGCATCAGTTATGTGTTCCCTAACATGGTATTGAGGTATAAAGGGGTCTGGCCATGCCCAGACCCAGTCTTACAGATCCCATGGTTCAAAGCACAGCTCTGTTAGGAGCAGTTGGGGCGTCACACAGGCTTACTATGGCAATAGAACAAGACGGAACAGTCTAAGGTACAACAAGATAACTCGCTGTAAGACATGCGAAAATGATCGAGGAAGTCTAGAGTAAAAACAAACAAAATATAATGATTGACTGTGTCATGAAATGTATATAGTATGTATAAGCATGAAGTAGAGGCCTATGCATTGTTGTTCACTAGTTTACTCCAACTAGGAGGATGGTGGGGTTGGTGCTAATAAAGGGAAATATATATATTTTTAAAGGATATGTAATAGATATATATATATATATATATATATATATATATATATATATATATATATATATATATATATGTAGATAAAAAACATATGGGGATTGAAAGTGATGACAATTACATTGATGGAAGTTAAATCATCTACAATATTAAAGCTGATCTACCTCCTAAAGAAGAAATAAAAAAACATTAAGGAAAGGCAAAAAACAACAGTCTAAGGAAAGGCAAAAAAACAACAGTTAAGGTAAGGCAAAAAACAACAGTTAAGGTAAGGAAAAAACATTAAGGTAAGGCAAAAAACACATTAAGGTAAGAATTAGTAAGGAATAAAAACAACAGTCTAAGGAAAGGCAAAAACAACAGTTAAGGTAAGGCAAAAACAACAGCCTAAGGTAAGGCAAACAACAGTCTAAGGTAAGGCAAAAAAACAACAGTTAAGGTAAGGCAAAAACAACAGTTAAGGTAAGGCAAAAAACAACAGTCTAAGGTAAGGCAATAAAAACAACAGTTAAGGTAAGGCAAAAAACAACAGTTAAGGAAAGGAAAACACATTAAGGTAAGGCAAAAAACAACAGTTAAGGTAAGGCAATAAAAAACAACGATGATGATTTGATCTGATGCTGTAGGTGTATTTATCTGTGATGTAGAAATGTTTCATAGAATAGCACCAAAACCATGTAACAGCAGCACATTAGGTGTGTCTTTAGCCAGACTTGCCAGGAGTGGTGACAGGAGGATCTTTCTGAGGCCGAGTACCAGCGCTAACTACAAACCAGGCATTCCTCAGCAGCGGCACCAAACTCACACTTCTGGCTGAGAAACCTGACGATTAAATGCATAGACGCTTATAGATGTACGCATAGAGATGTTCTGTTCATGACAGAGACTTTGGCTTATTTCTAAACACGTGTGAACCATAAATTTGATAGATACGTGTAAAAGAATGTTGAAAAACTTCCCGAGACGTTGGTTTGCATGAATCTATATGGTGTTAATCAGTTTGAAGAAACCATTTAATAGTTCACCAAGGAAAGTAGTAGAACTGTGGCAGAACTGGGTGTGATCAGAGCCTGTCGTGTATGCTGTTTCTGTGGAACACGGATAAGGCAGAGTTTGGTCAGAACCAGACTCACTGTTCAGTAGGAGATTGCTCTTAAAGTATTTATAACAATATTGAAATCATTTGTAATAATGGATTGAATTCTAGTTGATCGCGGTACATTAGTTGAGCGTGCAAACATTAGAGGGGGAAAATATATAGTTGTTAGTCCGTGTGGAATAGAGTTGTAACTGAGGAAGTGAGTTCAGAAGCTCTGTCGCATACATAAACATGCTTTGAAATACAGTATTACCCCCCTTTGCTACAAAGACAAACTACAGCAAATACAGTATTAACCCCTTTGAAATACAGTACTTGCTAGCTAGCACCAGCCTGGTTTTCTGTCCAGAGTATGGTGTGCTCTGCAGGGTATGTCGGAGAGGGAATCAACCACATTGGGTAAGGATAGTAAGAGTGCTATAAAAATACTGTGATAATCACATGTTACAGTATTTTCATGTTCTACGGTTTGACAATGCCTTTGGGCAGGGGTCACAAAGTGGTTACTCTGAGCTGCTGAATGAAATGCTGTGTTGTTATGTGCTTGTCTGGGACAGTAACTTGTGGTTCATGTTGCCTTGACGTTATGTCAAGAATGAGAAAGACGGGATCAGTTTATAGAAGGAGAAAGACAGGACCAGTTTATAGAAGGAGAAAGACAGGACCAGTTTATGGTAGGAGAAAGACAGGACCAGTTTATAGAAGGACAAAGACAGAGCCTCAGTTTATAGAAGGAGAAAGACAGGACTAGCTTATAGAAGGAGAAAGACAGGACCAGTTTATAGAAGGAGAAAGACAGGACCAGTTTATAGAAGGAGAAAGACAGGACCAGTTTATAGAAGGAGAAAGACAGGACCAGTTTATAGAAGGAGAAAGACAGGACCAGTTTATAGGGAAGGAGAAAGACAGGACCATTTTATAGAAGGAGAAAGACAGGACCAATTTTATAGGTGGATTTATGTATGGTTCAGGTGTGATGTCAACAACCAACAGAGCCATTGATTGATTGTTAAAGGTTAAACATTCCTCCTGCAGACCCAAACATCGGCGTCAAAGAACCTACAGTGAAAGTCCTTCCACCCTCCACGAAGGAGTGTGAGGCTAGAAACAAGAAGAAGAAGAAGACTTCTGGTGTGTGTGGCCACCGAATTCTACTCGACTCATGTACTGGGTGTTTGGCAGTTTAATGGAGGCGCCATCACTGGGATGGAGTAGGACACAACAAGGCCTGAGGGTTAAAGAGGGATATTTAAGTATCACCAGCAGATTGAGAGTCCCAGCCAAGGACTGGAACAAGCCCTCCAACAAATTCACCTGCATCGCCGAGTTTTCAATGACCAAGTTAGCAAAAATGAGACAGACTACTAAAATGAGTAAGAAGGTATTGCCAAATTATGAACTAAAACTCTGTCTTTGTTGTTGAGAAGAAACAGGTTTCGTTGAACTTACAATAGTATGATTCTGTTTTGGATTTTCTAGTGAAGTGTTTAAATAAGTAGTACGCTTCTCTCATAGCATTGGACTATGTAGAACTATGATAAAGCACTAGCCCTAGAATCATGATGTACACTAGCCAGTAGAACTATGATGTAACTAAAGGAATCAAGGGGATGTACCTAGCCTGTGTAGCTCTAAGTGATGTACACTAGCCTGTGTAGAACTATGATGTACACTAGCCTGTGTAGAACTAAGACAAATTTATAGCTGTGTAATCTAAAACACTCCTTTGTTTCGTTCAGGTCAGGTGGTGATGGTAGGGGATGACTGCAGGTACAGTTTTCCCATTCTAGACTGAGCTACTTATTGTTCGTGACAAATACATGGTAACATATAACCTATAGTTAATACATACATAATACTATCACATTTATTCATGCGTAATCCAAGGAAACGATATTACCTGACGCCCTTAATCAAGGTCATTTAAATGTATTATTTTCTTGGCAGAGTACTACGTGAACAGCACCTCTGATTGGTACAGCTCATCGCTAAGAGTACCTTCATGGACTTTCAATGTTTATGGGTCTGATTTGGAAGCTTCAGGTGAGTTCACTGCAGCTATGATGAGGGACATCCACTCACCCCCTCTCTCATCCTCAATCAATGCCTTGTGCTTAGATGAGTCCCAAATATGTTTGTGCTGGTTCACAACTCTTATGGTGGCGTGACAATGATACACTGTAGGAGTTGGCAGGACAGCACAAACAGATCCGGAACCAGGCTAGCTTTTGTGCTAAACAATCAAGCTTCTAAAATGGCCGCACACTTTTAACGTATTCAGAAGGTGTATACAGACACCATACTGTCTTTAACCTGTATCTCTGTGTCTCATTCAGCTCTCCTCAGATAAACAGATGAAACATACTGACCGAGACCCAGCCACCCGTGGAAGCTGAGCTCAGTGGACTGAGGTGTATGCGTGCGCATAAGGCTCTGGTGAAAAGTAGTGCACTATATAGGGAATAGGAGCTACTTGGGACAAAGCACAACCAGTTTCTATGTGATTACACAATGTAGGTATTATCTGTAGTTATATAAT
>NW_025534318.1:0-142500 GCF_020615455.1 Coregonus clupeaformis
ACATTGAGAAGCTTTGTTTTCTTTGGCAGTGGAAACAAGAGCATAGCAAATTAAACTAAATTAACCTCTCAATGCTCCCTATTCAGCTGGACGGATGCTATCTCTTCAGTATTCCTCTATTTTAAAAAATGTACTAGACTACATACACTACAAAATAACAGTGAGCTATTTTAAAGTGGCTGAACTCAGCGATTCCGCATGTGTTTTTCTGCTGCTCATTAAGCGAGATTTGAGTTTGGGGGTATGGTTCGATGTGGGTGTGTTATGGCCATGTCGTACCCTGGAAGTTACTGTTGGCTTTGTCCCTCTTGAATCACGATAGCAACAACACTTAGCTAAGGTGTTTTGGTACAGTATTTCTCAAGTAAAAAAATAAAAAAACTAGTCAGTGCGAGACATTATCAAGTCAGCTGCTGTTGGCTGCGCTCAGAGCTGATTTCTGGGAACATGTCTACAACTTCATCATCAAGCAAGCTGTCAAACTATTGTAAATAAAGCACAAGCTGCTACATGCTGTTCATCATTTTCCTAGCTAAGTTCCATCACTGTGTTTGTCAATAAAAAGTAGCTAGTAGTAGCTAGCAGGCACATTGAGCAGGTAGGTCGCGTTAGCTAAATTAGCTTATCAAGTCACTGGTGAGTGGCGACTTGTGTGCTCGGTGCGTTTAATTTTATTTTTACTTTCTCACTATCTATTACCAAATTATTGCGTCTGTCTGACAGGGTTTCATTGCAAATCATGTTACAAAACAGGTTGTGAGGACACAAGATAACGCAAATGTAGTTTTGAATTTTGGAATATTGACAAGTGGCAGGTGGGATGCAAGTGCGCATCGCGCATTGTCTTTATTTTCATTTTGCCCAAAATAGTGGCAGATTTGAGTGATCACTATCAAACTCATCCGCAGAGTGGCCACTCCATAAGGCTTAGGGCCAAGTGTTCTTTCAACATAACATTGGCGACGTGTTGTCTTATGTAAGCAAGTCCAAGTCCAAAGCGCTGCGTAATATCTGTCTCACTGTCACAGAGTTTAACATTTTATGATTGAATTTAGGTGCAATCAGTAGCTGTTCTCCATGCATGACAATTCCCCCTAGACGTTACAATCCTGTGTTACTGGGCATGATTGTAATCCAAATCCAACCAATCATGTAAATCGTGGCATTATCAGTTACACAAATTTCACAAAGCTGAATTTTGGAATATATACTGAACAGATAAATTTGCGTTCAGTTGCCCCTTTAAGTTATGTTAGGAGTAGATGGATCATAGTATAGTATAGTTTAAATGTATCCTGATATTAGTTAATTAAGCTTAACTTGAAGAACAAAATCAGACATTATATTGTTGTGACACATTCTTAACCTCTGTAAAATTCTGGATATACACCTATTGACTTCAACAGCTCAAATGTCGGGAGTCATGGTCTGTTCAAATATAACAGTGGTATCCCATCACTCCAAGGATGTCTGGTTGCCAGGTAAACTGTGAGCAAATCTGAGGGCAGTGTTAACCAGCTGGAAGTAATAGCAGAGTAACAAGAACAACACCTTGCTCTGGAAAAGGATGTTTGGTGGTTGTCTGTTTGCTTTTGTAGCAGCTTTTTGTGTGTGGGTGCAAGTAGGCCCCCTGATCAATGATATTTTAGGGCCTTAACTACTCCCATATATCCCAATCTAATTTTAGCCCCTCCAGGGTGGTGTCAGTCCCCTGATAACAGAGGTCTCTTTCCTCTCTTGCTTTGCTTCATGTGTAAATCAGGAGGCAAGGCAGCGGGACCCCACGTCATGGCTGTACTGATGAGTAAACTAGTCTAGGCCCACAAGATCAGGGGAAAGTCAGTGTCTCCATCACTCTGCTCTTCTCCAGTCTGTTCATTAGGACTATCCTCTGAATATTACAGCCAGCCAGACAAGCCCAGGATCATTAAGGACCAGCCCAGGACAAACCACTCCGACAGATGAAAAGAAAGCCATCTGTGCGATAAAGATCTTCGTTATACCAAGTTTGCCAAGAATGCCATGTATGGTTTTACTGAAAGGTTTTGATGTGTAACTATGTTGATGAGTTTGGTTTACAAAAATGTATATGAAGGCGGCATCTATATTTTCCTTTCACTGCAGAGCCAAGCACCCTGCAGTTGGCGTAGCATACAACTGAAATTAGTTTGATACATCAATATGAATACAGTATTGAAAATACTATATTGTTGCAAAATCTATTATATCATGCATCTAAAGTGCAGAGCGTCCGCCGTATGCTAAGACAAACAAAGTGATAGAACTGCATGGGTTGGGGCTCAACACCCGACCTTAAACAAACCCTTTACTCCCCCCAGAGATGGTGGTGACAAATGCCTACTCCAGGCAACACAGAGAGAGAGAGTGTTACAAAGGGAAGTGACCACACATATTCTTAATGATGGTACAGGATACCCAGCATTACTGATTTGTTGCCAGGTAGCGAACAGTAGGAACAGTTGTTATTATTTACATTTTGCTCTATATATCATGCTAATCGCACAGTCGATTTATCACTGGTAGTGTGATTTATACAGATGGGGATGAGATTCTGGGGTTGGAGGTAATGGGAGAGGTAAGGCGAGCCTTAGCCAGGAGGACCCCAACTGTCTGGATACACTATACTTACAGACAGGAGCCTCCTCCACTTCTCAATCACCTGGACGCATCTTCTTCTCATCTCAGCCCTGCTTCTTCCTCCTTGGGCCCCTCGATGTTAGGATTGACTTGCTGCCAATCTCTAGTTCATGTAATTTTTGTATTATTTTTTTGGTTGTACATTTTAGTATACACTCTTATCCAAAGCGACTTACAGTAGTGAGTGCATACATTTTCGTACTTTGCGTACTGCTCCCCCATAGGAATCAAACCCACAACCCTGGCATTGCAAGCGCCATGCTTACTGAGCCACATGGGACCATATGTCTGGTTTAATTGACTTTTCCACTCTGTTTATGACAATTGACCATTGAAAGCCAAATCAAAATGTTTCTGAATGTTATAGGTTTCAAGGGATTGTCCACTCTTGATCCTTCCCAGATTACATGAGATTGTTTCACTGTTGACATATTGCATATGCATATACTATGCTCATATGTGTCAAGTGGCCATTTTCCTGCTCAGGACTATGGAAAGATCACAGCCTCTGATATTTTCATTTCCACTTCCATCCAGCCTCTTTCAATCCTCTTCAAAACATTTCTGACCAATCCAAATCACCCAAGATTCATCAGAGCGAGGGAGAACGAGAGCGGGGAAGGGATGCTGTCGCCTTTGATTTTATGAAGTTTCTCTCTGAGAGTAGATGGTGGGAAAGCAATATCCTCCAGCTCTTTTAATCATGTGACAACCGACAGACTCACGTGTCTGTGGTGTGGCCCATTGATCAAAACCAGCCGGGGCTGTGATGGGAGAGAGGACAGGCTGGTGAACCTTGAGCCCATCCAGCCCTAGCCTCAGCCAGCCCCATGCAGCCATTTTTTTACAGCTCAGCTGGGGCCATTTCAAATCGCGTTTTATCTGATTCCAAGGTATTGGATCTATCAGTCACTATGAAAAGGAGATTGACCCCTCTATGGACATTTTCTAAAGTAGAGTGGGCTGATATGGAGCCTTATGGGCTAGTGTCTAGGTAACCAACAGAGTATTAATTCCGACCAGGACCTTGTTAAAACCAACAATGAATGTAATTTGATTGTGAAGCAGGAAGGAAATGTGACTCTTTTATTAGGATTTGTCTGAACTCCTAAATGGTTTCCCTGGGGTTTAAATTGCCTCCCCTCTGACAAAGCACCTGCAGAATTCATCAGCCATCCCGTCCATCTGTCCATCAGGGCTTCACTCCTTCTGCCATCAACAGGTAATGTCTAGCTGTGGTGGCCGCATGATAATGAAAGATAGGAAGAAGCATCACACACTCTGTCGCCTGCCATTATGTCACAAATGTATTCTATGACAAACATGCATCATGCATTGGTTTTCCAACACATTGTATGACTCTCTTTCTTTCTCAGTTTTAGCTGCCACAAATAAGAATACCTAGTCTGACATTAAATTATGAAAAAGTCCTGAAAACACAAAAGGTCATTTGATGACTTAAAACAACAAAAAAGCATTACAAAGGCTTCTCCAACCACCAACCATTGGGCATGTTCTGACACAAAGCAGCCAGATTTACTTTTCCTCTGAACAGTAATTTTTAGTGCCACTTAATTAGCTTTTTTAACACATTAGGCCACTTAGGACAGGTCTCTCATTAGAGTAGAGCTCATACTTCCTGCCATATTCTAATACCACACTGTTAATAACACACAAATAATACCAGTTAGGAAGAAACAACAGGCTTTATTAAGGCCCTCTATGATATCAATGTATCCGAGAAAAAACTATTTTATAAATCACAACAACCATGCAATGGACAAAAGTGATATTTGACTGCCGGAAAAAAATTACTGTTTGATCAAAAAGGACTGTGTGAGCACTCTTCCAGAGGTTATACAGTGACTGTACATTCACATCCTGTCTGTTTCCCAGTGGCGTCGCTAATCAGGGATTAGCAGTGATGTGTGTCTGTTGGAGTTTGAGGATCTCCAGTCTGTTAACTGGATTGTGGTCTGAGATGGCGAGGCGTTGTGTTTGTGATTAGCACTGATGCTCTGTGGCACCCAGTAGAGCCCTTTACGTACTTCCAAGCCAGTGAGCAAACCTCTCTCTCCAGGCGCCCTCCTGGCAACATCAATATGCCCCTGTTTCTACAGGTACAGCAGACACACACACACACACACACACACAAAAAACTGCACACAGACACCACACACACTTTCTAGAGGGTCTATTTTATCAATAAATCTTGCAATCCTCTCATCTAAGCACCAAGACAAGTAGGTTCCTGTAACGGTTCCTGTAAATCTTTCTTCATGTTATCACTCACACTTGAATACCCCAACTAAAACATTCCAGATAGGAGAAATACAGCTTTTAATTTTCTTTGGTTTATAGCTTCATGAATGTGCTTCCAAAACAAAAGAAGGAAAGAAGCTCCATGGAAATATAGGAAGTGTGTCATAAGAATGAATGAACCGCTCTCACATCGGAACTGCCAACCTGTCAGGCGGTGGGCAGAATGCATGACTGACACGCTTTTGATTAGTCGATTTAATATATCGAGAGAGGGGAGACCAGAGGAGCAGGCTCACACAGGGCTCTGTTAGGCGGAGATATGGGCGCTGTAAGTCTATTTGTAGGAGACATGGGCATTAACTCTCTAGGTATCCGCCTGTTAGAAGGGGTCTGGAAAACAGGAGTTAAGATATACTTTGTTATCATTTGATCCTGGCTGAGCATCAAACAAATCAACAGGGATAGTAGTACTTTGAGAGCCTTCCCTCAGCATTCCCCATGCTATTCTGCTGTGGCGTGAGTGTTAGTCTTAGTCATAGGTGAGAGTTCAGAAAACTCACTTTAGTTAGCCCAATTAATCCCAATGGTCACAATAGTAAAGATTTTTTTTTGTACTTTGGGCTCTAAGAAGTTAAAGTTCTACTTGTTTCACATATTATTCATTATCAAGGTGTCTAGTATGATTCAGAAGTTTCATATGATTTCTCAAAATGGTCACAAGACCACAAGCATATTCCTTCAAGGTGTACTTTTACATATGAATTTAGCACCAGAAGTCTGCATTCAACAGCTTTTAGAAACAAATACGTTGATGTAATTTGGACACGCCAGAACAGCCTGGGTCAGTCTTTGGGGCATGGACACGTTGCTCAATTGGTATCAAGGGTGCAGGAAAACATTCCTCACACTATTGCCGCCACCAGCCAGTACCGTTGACAGCAGGCAGGATGGGGCCATGAACTCATGCCAACCAGCCAAATCTGACTCTGCCATCAGCTTGACACAATTGTCCAGGAGTTGGTGATCTCTGCTTCTTCTTGTTTTTAGCTGATAAGTGGAACCGGTGTGAGTAGAGTCTGCTGCAATGGCCCATCCGTGTCAAGGACGACAAGTTGTGCGTTCGAGATGCTGTTCTGCACATCACAGTTGTACCTATTTCATTTATTTGCCTGTTTGTGGCCCACCTGTTAGCTTGCACGATTCTTGCCGTTCTCCTTCGACCTCATCAACTTGAGCTGTTTTTGCCCACAGACTGCACTGACTGGATGTTTTTGTTTTTGTCAAGCCTTCTCGGCAGAAGCTTCATGGACACTGTACGTGCGTGAAAAGCCCCGAGCGTTTCTGAGATACTGGAACCGGCACACCTGTCACCGATGATCACAGCACACTCAGTTGCTTAGGTCACTAGTTTTGCCCATTCTAACGTTCAATCTAACCCAGTAACTGAATGTCTCGATGCTTGATTGCCTGCTTTATATAGCAAGCCGGCGCCGCGTGACTCACTGTCTGTAGGAGCTAACCATTTTGTGAATGGGGTGGTGTATCTAATAAACTGGCCACTGAGTGTATATTTAATCATAGCAGATTGTTTCTTTTTCAGTAGATTGAAGTTGCATTGTAGGTTATGGATGTGCTTTCTCAAGATAATCTAACAGATGATTTTACAGCATTATCCATTAGTCTTTACATATGTTTAAATCGAGTGATTCTGTCTGTAAAAATGTCATATTTTGTTATTTCAGGGTAATTTGCTGTGTAATTGACCCATAAAGCTGGATTAGTGTATTAACATAACAAATATTTAATATCCAATAGGTTTGTTACTGTCTACTTGCACAAGAGTAGACCTGGTTTATGTTAGCTTTGATGAATGGTCACAAGGGTTATCATACGTTTATCAGATTATTGGGACATATTTTAGCTTTTTTGAATGGTGGCCCAGGTTGAGATGGGTGTATGTGGTGTATCGGGACTCCGTCGTGTAGACCTCATTTGTAGGAGTACTGGAGCTGAGGTGCAGGGTAGACCTCGTTAACAGAAGTTTAAGAGTATTCAGGCTTCGGCACATACAGTATTTAGACCTGGCTTACTTGACTGGTGGCTCCAAGCACAGGTGCACAATTTCTAGGTACAGTGAATTCGGAAAGCATTCAGACGCCTTCACTTTTTCTACAGTTTGTTAGTTATCCTAAAAATAGATTAAATAAATAAAAATCAATCTACACACAATACCCTATAATGACAAAGCGAAAAAGGTTTTGAGAAATGTTTCTAATTTGCATAAGTATTCAGACCCTATGCTATGAGACTCGAAATTGAGCTCAGGTGTCCTGTTTCCATTGATCATCCTTGAAGATTCTACAACTAGTGAGTCCACCTGTGGTAAATTAAATTGATTGGACATGATTTGGAAAGACACACCTGTCTAAATGAAGATCCCCAGTTGGCAGTGTGTGTCAGAGGCCAGAAACCAAGCCATGGTCGAATCCAATTGTCACGTAGAGCTCCGAGACAGGATTGTGTCGTGGCACAGATCTTGGGAGGGGTACCAAAACATTTCTGCAGCATTGAAGGTCCCCAAGAACACAGTGGGCGCCATCATTCTTAAATTCCTAGCCAAAGTTTAGGACCGGGACTCTTCCTAGAGCTGGCCTCCTGGTCAAAATGAGCAATTAGGGAGAAGGGCCTTGAGTCAGGGAGGTGAACAATAACCCGATGGTCACTTTGACAGAGCTCCTAGAGTTCCTCTGTGGAGATGGGAGAACCTTCCAGAAGGACAACCATCTCTTTAGCACTCCACCATAATCAGCAGGCCTTTATGGTAGAGTGGCCAGGCGGAAAACCACTCCTCAGTAAAAGCACATGACAGCCCGCTTGGCGGTTTGCCAAAGGCACCTAAAGGACTCTCAGACCATGAGAAACAAGATTCTCTGGTCTGGTGAAATCAAGATTGAACTCTTTGGGCTGAGTGCCCAGCGTCACGTCTGGAGGGAAGCCTGACACCATCCCCATGGTGAAGCATGGTGGTATCAGCATCAGGCTGTGGGGATGTTTTTTCAGCGGCAGGGTCTGAGAGACTGAGTTGGGATCGAGGAAAATGAATAGAGCAAAGTATAGAGAGATCCTTGATGAAAGCTCTGCTCCCAGAGCGCTCCAGGACCTCAGACTGGGGGCAAAGGTTCACCTTCCAGCAGGACAACGACCCTAAGCACACAGCCAAGACAATGCAGGAGTGTCTTCGGGTCTCTGATACTTGTGTGGCCTACAGAGACCGGGCTTAAACCCGAGTGGACATCTCTGGAGAGGCCTGAAAATAGCTGTCCAGCAACGCTCCCCATCCCACCCTGACAGAGCTTGGAAGGGGATCTGCAAAGAAAAATAGGAGAAACTCTCCAAATACATGTACCAAAGCTTGGCGTCATTCCCAAGAAGGGCGAGGCTATGTCGCTGCTAAGGGTTGCTTCAACAAAGTACTGAGTAAAGAGGTCTGAATGCTTATATGCAAATGAAATATTTTTAAATGTCTAAAAACTTTTTTGCTTTGTCATTATGGGGTATTGTGTGTAGATTGATGTGGGGAAAAAAAACAATTTAGTCAATTTTGGAATAAGGCTGTAACGTAACAAAGTGTGGAAAAATTGAAGGGGTCTGAATACTTTTCGAATGCACTGTATGTCAAGTGGAGCTAAAATACAGGTGTAGACCTGGTTTTATATGCATATTGGGCGTTGGGTACTAGGGTAGACCTGTTTTGTGGGTTTTGCCCATGAATTTACCTGGTTTATATGAGTATTGGGGTGTAGGGGATGCACAAGGCTCCCTTCAGGTAATGGGTGTAGATGGACGTATATTGCCAATTCCAAATCCTTTCTGGCAGTGGTAGGAAAAAAGTGAATGGGGCTGGGGCACATGTGTTATACCGCTGTACTATGAGTTTATATATTAAATGATTAGCGTATACAGGTCAGAGGTCGCATGACTAAGGTATATAAAAAACAGAGGTTGGGATGTGCAGTGAATAGCTGGATAGCAGGTTACTGTTAGTTGACTTGGGAATACAAGCCCTAAGGAAAGTGGGTAGCAGGCCTGAGATGGGCAAGTAACAGGGATGGGGAGTTTTGTCAAAGGAACTGGGGTTTTATGAGTAACAAATAGGGCATTTAGGGCTAGGATATTGGGTGTATCAGTACTTGGTTGTATCAATATTAGGGAATTAGCATGTAGATGTTAGGGTTGAGGGCATGGGGGTAACAGGCTGTGGTGTGTGGGTAATTGCGTTTGGGTGTGTGCGTAAGTGGGCAGATGTATATAGATATAGGGGCTGAGGAATAGGGCTACATTTGCACCATGGTGGTGAAAAATTTGGGAACAAATAGGTTAAGTTTAGTTACAATAGGTCCAGACTTTGGTTCAGAGCCCATTTATTTGTCTCTTGTGTTCTAATGTGTCTCTTATCTGACTCTGTTTTGCTCCTGATGAATAACTACAGGACTGCCAGATGACAGGCAAAAGCAGATTTCACTATGTTTGCGCATGTAATTTCATGTTCCTAAAACCGCATAACATTATTGTTTTTCCCTCTCCAATTTAGGGAGATCAATAGTCCCAGCTTTGTTTATTAGAGTGACAGGCCCTGGATATTGCATTTTTATATTTCCTTTGAAAGAGGACATTTAAAACACAATATATCTAAGTATTTTTTATGGGCTGACAGTTGGGTATGGAGATAGTGTTAATCGTCTAAAACTGTTGAAAAATGACTACTGCTCTTATTCATATGTAATCACCGGTGTTCACCAATCTCAATCATACGTCCATCTCACTTTTTTGTTTCACAAGTATGAAGTATGCACCTCTGGAATCTCATTTTATAAAACACTGTGCACTGTGATGTCTTCTGTGTGTGGGTGGGGCAGTTGTGGTTTAAGATTATACACTATACAGGGCGTCTCTGTGTGCCAAAGTGCTTGAGGTTGGATGTTCTCACTATGTCTATATTTATATACAGTATTTCCGTTTTATGGCCCAACATTTTGTTCAGGTTAGTGAAAGGTAAATCCCACCTGCCTCAATTGCTTAGTTTTTGGCCTTTGATGGTTCCACCCATCCCAGTCATATTGTGGATCACACCATAGGAGAGACAATCACTGTCCATTCAGTCACTCTCTTGTGTGTCTGTAGAGCGGAGCCCTCCAGGTCTTCCCCCTCCTTGTCAGTTAGCATCAGTTTAGACTGTGGGTAGACAGAGGAGTTAGCTAGGAGAATGGTCCTGATAAATGCTCCAGATGATTCCACTTTGTGGTGATTGAGCACTAACCCTGTTTAGCTTCTTTAATATACTTGTATTAGCAATGAATAAATAACTAGAGTGGTCAGCGGTTCTGAATATTTGATTGTGTCTCCCTAATAGGCCTCGTCTCTGTTGCATGATGCCATTGCGACTCTGTTGGTGTATAGACCGCGACCGGCGGCCATCGATCTTTATTCGCTGGGCCATAAATCATTAAACCTCCCCTGATGAGACTTCGAAAGCTCATCCCCGGCTGTGCCAGGTCCTTTGTAGCTGTCTGCATCAAAAACAAAACAGCCTGTTCTTAAAGTTTGGTATCTTTACTTCGATCAGTGACTGTTGGTGTCAAAGAGGCATGGGGGGAGTCTAGCCTCTTTCCTTCACTCTGCAGAATCACTTCACTGTGTCCACTGTGCACATATCCTTAAATCATTCATGTCACCGAACCCCCAGCTAGAGGGCAGGAAGTATACAGGTAGCTGGATGGGACCTTGTGGGCATTTAAGGTGGGGGGAGTGGAGGAAGTTACAGCCCCTTGGGGAGCACCACAAACAGATTGACAAATGCAACCCAGGGCAGGACTTCAGATTGATAATAACTTCACGAGCGTGGCGCGTGGTCGTCAGCTGACTGTCGCTACGCTGATGCTGTGCTCCGCCGTTATTATGGTTGCCTGGGGCATCCAGGAGCAGTGGCAAGGGCACCCGCACACACGGTTGTTCTCAGTTCAACAGCTAACCACACTGCTGTCTGGATAACTTGTGTAACATACCTTCCAAGAGGGAGTCAACTAAACCTGTTAGAACAAAAATATTTTAGAGAGGAATTGTGTTGGATAGTTCCAAGGATCAACTTTCTCATTTCCCTCTTCTATTTTCCAGCACCACTCCTTCTTTTCTCTCTCCATCCTTCCATCCCTCTCTCCTGTCCTGACAAATGCCTTGTCCACACCTCCCACACTGGCAGCATTAACCTGTTTAACCTTTGCCCCCTCCCGAGACAGAGCTGACAAGCCAAACCAGTGCGGACCAGACCACAATACTATTCATTCACCCAGCCTCCTGGAGCGGACGCCTCACACAGATTCATTGTGGAGTGTAGTAGCTGTTACTAATGTTGTTTTGGTTTTAAAAGACAGGCACGGAGTCTTCCTAAAAGGAGAGGCCCACACACATTCTTGTTTCCATAAGAGCCCCCATTAGTGTCTGCAGAAGAGAGGGGGATTTTTTGTTGTTGTTGCAGGAGCAGTACCAGAGATAGGTTATGTTTACTAACCAGAGATAGACAACTATAAAGGCAAGACAATCAACATTGCAAGAGAGACCATGATAACCTCCAAAACAGCGTGCCCATCACCTCTGCATTTTGGTGCTGGAGCCAACCTACTGTACAATACACACATACACACAGTTACATGCTGATACACACTGTAAATACAAGGGGGAAAATGCTGGTCAAATTCCTAAAATCTTGTATATGGTCATGGTGATAGACTGGGATTAGCTGGTGATGACCATTAGTAATGTTGTGTTGTGTTTCATTTTGATGTAATGTTGTTGTGTTGTTGTGTTGTATTTTGGTGTAATGTTGTGTTGTTGTATTTTGGTGTAATGTTGTGTTGTTGTATTTGGTGTAATATTGTATGTTGTATTTTGGGTGTAATGTTGTGTTGTTGTATTTTGGTGTAATGTTGTGTTGTCTATTTTGGTGTAATGTTGTGTTGTTGTGTTGTAGTTGTATTTTGATGCAATGTTTTCTTGTAATGTTGTGTTATATTTTGGTGTAATGTTGTGTTGTTGTGGTTGTATTTTGGTGTAATGTTTTGTTGTAATGTTATGTTGTGTATTTGGTGTAATGTTTTGTTGTGTTGTATTTTGGTGTAATGTTGAGTTTCTGTGGTGTGGTTTTGTTATTTTGGTGCCATGCTCCTTTTTGCAATGTACTTTGCTCTTCATAATGTCATGTTTAGATTTGCTACTTTATTATATTTTAATCTGTAAAGTATCCTTGGGTGTCTTGAAGGCGCAAATAAAACGTATTAGTATTATTATTGTTAATGTATCCTAGCACTGTAACTCCTCACACACTGGCCTCTCGGAGCAACTCTTATTGCAAATTCCTAACTAACATCTCTGTTCTCCCCAGGTTGAATAGAGTGGCTGACCACTGCACCATCTGTGGTGTGTGTTTTTATAGCATGTCTGTATATACTGTTTAATTATGGTTTCATATTCTAGAGTATACTGTAGCTTAGTAGAATAATGCTAAAGGTCTTCAATGACAAAATCGAGGGACCATATGTGACATAAAAACACATAGGGTCAACGGAGCAGAAAAACATACACCCACATACGCACATGTAGAAACAGATGCACACACAAACAATGGTACACACACACACACACACACACACACACACACACACACACACACACACACACAATTCTGATTTGTAGTAGCCAATTAAAGGTGTGAAAACTTGAAGATCAAATAATTGTATTATAATTGACTCAATGCAGAATGGTTATCTTCAGAGATCAAGCTGATTGGTGTGTTGGTGACCATACCATATATAGCTAGAGCTGACTACGTTGTCTACTCTTCTGTACACAACTGGAACTCTCAATACTTACTTTGTGCTTTGTCTCTTATTTTGAATAGTTCAGAATATCCAAACTTTTTCTATCAATTTTTTTAAATCTTAAGCACTTATCATTCTATTTATCGTTATCAATCATTCCTTTTAAATGATCTGGAAACATGTAAATGCACAGAATATGTAAATCAAAATGAAATAAATTAAAATGTTAAAATGACCATTAGTTATTAATCACAAAACTATTTCATCTAAAGCACTTTATTTTTTTTTACTGACACATGTGCTTCAAGTCTCCACTGTATTTTCAAAGGCTGTTCTAGGCATTAAAAATGCATAAGGACATAATAATTAGACAGAATATTTTCTCTCAGAGAAATGAAGAAATCCCAAAAAGCTTAGAGTATATTAGATTTTCTGGCCTTAACATGATTTGAAAGGTGAAAGGGCACAAGGCTAAAACACATGCCTGTTCTAGACCATTCCTTTTGTTCATCAAGCCCTCGGCTAATTTGTCCCCCCACTCCTTACCATATTCTGCTGTTATTGTATATTCTTTTTTAGTTGGCGCACATTTGAATTGCTAATTAAACTTATTTTAATATATTCATAAGACTAATCAAGGCAGACTCATATATCAAAGTGCCCAAACTTGTATTGATGTTAAATATCAAAGTGGTGATTACATGGTAACATCCGTAGTTTTAGCTCTTAATTGTGCCGCTCTCTGTCCGAGAGGCTTGAAGTGTGACTAGAGGAGGCCAGGGACTTCCCCCTTTTTCAGGGACAGAGAGCGGGGAGATAGATAGATGATAGATAGATAGATAGATAGATGACAGACAGACAGACAGACAGACAGACAGACAGACAGACAGACAGACAGACAGACAGACAGACAGACAGACAGACAGACACTATGTTTTTGAAATCATATTTCTATTTTTCCTCTCATGTCTTCCCTAATGACAAAGCTATTTCGTAGGCCGTTGTATTTATATTTCTGACATACTTTTAAAATAAGCAAACAAACACACAAAAAGCAAACAGTACAACTTCACGCTGCCTCTTGTATGGTTTGTATGGGTGGACACAGCCATGCATTTTGCAGGTGTGTGTACTATAAATCTACAACAATGGAAACGGCACTTGAAAAAAACATGAAAGGCAATGATTCATTAGTACTGTTTTACATTTTCATTTTTATTTCTCTAATTAGACCCACAAATAATAATATGGTTACGTTCTTGTTTCAAAAGGAGAGACAAGGGAGAGAATAATGAATCGTTACAAGGAGGGGATTTTTGGTTAAATTTTTCTGCCCCTCCTTTGTAGCTGGTGAAAATGATATTGCACTCTCCAATGTAGCACCATTAACTCCTCCTGCCACTTTCCAGGTCACTAATTTTTCAGCTATGAGTTCATTCTGCTTAGACCGATATGCTGTCTTTTTAATGAGGTTATTTCTAGGTTATTACCTCTGCCCATGATACGACACCTTATGCAAAATACCTAATTGATGTAAATCAAATATGGTTAGCAGCGACTAACTTGAATCCTCCCTTTCTCTTTATTCAAAGAACATTCACATTGCCTTTGCAAACAATAAGTCACCCTCAAACCCTTCCGTCTGATTGGACAGGAAGTCAACAGGACACCGGGGATGACATTTATTTTTTTATTTTTTCAATTATCCAACTCCGAACGGGAAACTCGGATTTCCAGACAATCCCATTTCCAGGAGCAGAGGCGTAAATGTGAGCGCATGCTCACAGAAGCAGAAGAGTGGCTACTGAGGAGACGTGCTGGCATTTTACTTTGCTGAATAAGCTTAAGGTGTGCATTGCAGCAGGTTGGAAGTGTTATTGAGGGGGAGAGAATGAGAAGGAGAGAGACGTCTACTTTGGTCCTGTTCATTAAGCTCTGTCTCAATCAATGGTGAAATGAGGCCTGCAGAAGGGCGGAGATGATATGATGGGGCCTTGTTAAGGTGGAATGGACACTCTCAGTGTCGGGACCAGCAGAGGGTCATGGTTGATAGTCACACTGAGAGGACAGAGAAGAGGGTAGTAGGGCAGCTTCATCTCCTCTCCTGGTACACATGGCATGAGTCCATAGTCTGTAAACTTCCCCATCCTGCACTCCTCCACTCCAAAGGTAGGGTATCATTTTTCAAATGTTAATCAAGACAATATGTTATGTGCAGAATCATAATCATACTACAGATTACATGTGTACTCCTGATTTATTTAATTTCAGCAGTAGACCAGGGAGGAAGCGATGTGACGTTAACACAAACACAAAGTGACAGGTCTCAGCGTTGCTCTCTTCCAGTCTGTGTGCTGCTGGGAGCCCTGCTGCCTGGTATCAAAGCACTCTCTTGGGGTACTGTAGCACCAGGCCTCAGTGAAAAGCTCTGCTGTACACACTACAGTAAATCCACAGCTTTGTGTCACTGTCTCCTCTCGTCCCTTCTAGCTTTGCCAGAGTGGTGCCCGTGATCAGCGCTGTGAGGCACCGGTGGAACATCATCCTCAGCGAGCAGAGCAGAGAGAGCGAACAGCCTCCTCTTCGTCGTCATTAAGCCGGATCAGAAGCGGCGTCCCCCCAGCACGACGACAAAACGCTCATGAAAATCCTTAACCATCAAAGGCAGTGTTGTCTATCAGTCAGACTGGCGCTTACGGTGAGTGACTGAGGGAGAGTGACACTAAGCACAGGCTGAATACACCTCCGTCAGGCCTGGCAGGTCGCCATGACAGCGGGGGTGGGCAGGATGTCCCTCACCAAGGAGGATTAGCCCATTTAGCTGCCATCCTGGTGCCAGTCTGTGCCACTCTCCACTCCACTCTACTACAAGGTGTCACGTATCCATGGGGGCAAGATGATCACACCGGGTGAAATGCCATGTCAGGGTGACTGTAAATATGTTTTCTGATATGATCAAATGTTTCACTGTCAGGAGCTGTGACAGGTTGGTGTCAAGAGAAACACCAGCATAGGATATGAGGGATTTAGGAGATATTTGAAGGAATTACTCAAAATGTGACCCAAATTCAGGCCAAAGGCCATTTTGAAGGAGTTTAGGAGTCGTGTGCTGTGTTGTCTGTACAACATCCCCATTCTACGCTACAACTCTGTGATAACTCTGAGATAAATCACTAGAAATATATTCAAATGTTCGTAATAAAACTAAAATAAAAAGTATTTACAAGCAAAACCAGCCAAGATTACCTTTCATACAACAAAACTGTGGTCTTAACAACTTTGGCCTGATTACAGTAGTTATGTCGATGTATGAAGACATTTGCAGGCATAGAGTTGAAGCTTACAGTATGTGTTTGATTGTGAA
Organism: Coregonus clupeaformis; assembly: GCF_020615455.1. Taxonomy (NCBI): domain Eukaryota; kingdom Metazoa; phylum Chordata; class Actinopteri; order Salmoniformes; family Salmonidae; genus Coregonus; species Coregonus clupeaformis. The sequence continues at coordinate 16,156 of NW_025534318.1, forward strand.
GATGTGTTTGATCCTTTGTTAAACATCACTGATCTTTAGCAAAGGCCTACATTTCAACTGTGGATTGATCAGATTGACTCTGTGGCTTTGACCGTCGTGTACTCTGAGTCACGTTGGAACTGCGCTGTGTTGAATGGATTGCGTTAAATGTTTCATCTCATTTCCATCGCCAAGCTAATAATCCAGCTGTGTCCGTCGAGAATTCAAATTCCTCACTGTGACATGAACAGCAACACAACCTCTAAATACGCCTGTACGCAAGGTGTTTTTTTCTACCTACCTATCTTGAACCTCGGGTTTTGATAGAGATCCTGTTCAATTAAGTGCTAGGGCATTATCCTGCGCATTCTCCCAGTCACTTCTTTAATTTAGTTGTTATAATTAGGCATTAACTGGTGTCAGTTCTGCGGCCACTAACAGCCCACTCAGTTCTGCTTGTCTGCATTATCACAGTTTGGGGGAGAAAGTAAATTATAATGAAGGACTATATAGTCCAATTACAGATAAAAGCAGCCAAGTGCAGTGCTGTAATTAGGTGCCACTACCTCTCCTTCCTTCAGAATGGCATGTCCATGGGAATACCTAATAGCCATTTTTATTACTTTTAACCCGTTACTCATGTTTTTAACCCAAGGACTTTCAATCATAGAGACGGGCCAATGGCAAGAGCCTCCTCTAGCACTGCAAACAATTATTGTACGCATCACACACACGCTAAACAAAGTTAGCAGGTTGGAGAGGACGGAGAGCAGAGGAGAGGATGGAGAGTAGAAGGGCTTGGTGGTGCGTTAGCTGCATGACTGTGGCCCTTCAGGAGGAGTGAAGGGTTGGAGGAAGAGGAGGCACATCCTCATGTTCCCACTTTAATGGGTCAGTATTTAATTATTTGGAATGGCGTATCTGTCTGTTGTAGCCGGCCATGTAGTTCCTTGGTGGAGCACTTACAAGGCATCTTGGTAATTAAACTGTAAGACAACCCCTCCGTTCCTCTCTTTTTCACTCTCTCTCTCCTTTCCCTCCTCTCTCTCTCTCTGTCAGGTGAGACAACATGCTTTGGAACGCGTGAATTTAGAAGGCAGAGAAAGATAGGAAATTATAGGGTGGTGGAACAAGGATGATTTTGGGGTTGGAGGGAGGGGGTTGGTAGATGGTGGATCTTATTCAATGTCCACTGAAAACTCTGTCTAGAGTCCATAGACCCCAGGGAATTGACTTAGTTTCATATGATACACCAGGATTGTAAGAAAAGTAAGATTTGAAATCCTTCTTGAACTAAAATCAAGGCATTATGGATATCAAGGAGCATATCATCCACACAACTAATTAGCCAACACAACAACAACTACATTTTCTGATGAAAATATCTTTATAACATGTGGAATCAAATACTAAAACCCCATCCACTGGAACATAAACGTCTCAACATTGACAGCTGTCCTCCATTTTCTCACAGACAGACATACAAATTATGATAAAAAATCTTCTCTCTAATCTTCATTCCGGAAATGCAGAAACGTCTTTTGGTTGTAATTTGACAGGGCTCTGAATGCATGTTTAGACTTTGATGGCATATATAACATACTGAAGGCCTGACTATGTTTGGACTGCTGTTCAGACTGTGTTGTGAATGCATTGTTTTCCAGAGTTTGGTGGCGACAGACGATGGATTAAACGATGAATAAGTGATTTATTAGCTGCCGCTGTCACGCTGGCTAGATGGATTACTACAAGTGACCTATGACCCCACTTACCAGAGTCCTCCCCAGCGTTTCAGAGCAGGAAAGGTGTGTGTGCCTGTGTTTGGACTGGGGAGGTGTGTTGGGCGCTCCGCTGGCCAGCTGTAATCTTGTGACAGGATGGGACTACTTGATCAATTGCCTAATGAACAGTGTATTTCATTGGCCCAATGAACTGACTTGCTTTAGCCAGACAGATGTGCCTTGCCATGGGTAGTGTGGTGTACCTGGTGTATGGTGTACTCAAAGAAACAAATATATATGAGAGATGTGTGAATTGAAGTATGCCCACATCAACATGCCCACTATTCTTCAGTGTTCAGCCATTGTTTGATTGAGGCAGTGAGTTGTGGGTTGGGTGCAACATATGGATAGTCTGGAAATATTTTTTCTTCACTACTCTTAAAGTCAAACATCAGAAATTTGAGATGTAATGTGATGAAAAGAAAATATGACGATAAAATAGCTATTCTTGTATTCCTATCTAAGTTATGAATGTGCTATTTACAAATCAACATATTTTACCAACTGACGTTTCAAATAACACATTTTTAAAACATGTATTAATCAAGCAGATCATACCTTTAAAATATTAAATTGCATTAATTAATCTGTAGCCTATATTATTATTATTTTTTTTATGTTTTACTTAAAACTATGCAATGTTTCCAGACTTCAGGACATCATAATTAAAGCTTAAAAGGTGAAAACCCAACCCAACATGTCCATGTTGGCAGAGTCTGTTTGAAGGCCAGCTGCAGACTGTTTCTAATTGTGGACAGACATGGAATTAAATCGAGGGGAATAATGGAATTCATTGGGCCTCATTGTTTTTGCCTCTGCTTTGCATCTAAAATGTACCAACACTGTTCTGATTAGGACCATCCTCTCTCTCTTTCTCTTTCTCTTTCTCTTTCTCTTTCTCTCTCTCTCTCTCTCTCTCTCTCTCTCTCTCTCTCTCTCTCTCTCTCTCTCTCTCTCTCTCTCTCTCTCTCTCTCTCTCTCTCTCTCTCTCTCTCTCTCTCTCTCTCTCTCTCTCTCTATCTCTCTCTCTCTCTCTCTCTCTCTCTATCTCTCTCGCTTTCTCTCTCTCTCTCTCTTGCTCTCGTTCTGCGCTCTATCTGTTTCTCTCTCGCTATCTTTCTCTCACTCATTCCCCCTTTTCTGTCTCTCCCGTGACGAGCTTTTGCAATAAAATCAAAAACAAAGGGACAGAGGTTTTGTACCTCGGCTGACTTCGTTATGGAATCCATAATAAAGAAAAGTAATATGCTTTAAACATTAAATAAGACTTTAATTGGAGCACATGAAAAAACGTGCCATAAGAAGATGTAATTGAATGTCGCCATGGAGCTGGGGGAATTAAAATAGGTCATTTTCTGTGTTGCTTTATTTTTGATTGAATCCACTCCTAAGTGGTTGAGACAGTGGAATTATCAGTTTTTAGATGCTATTTGAAGTGCTCAATGCCAGCATGCCTTTTTGAAAGCAGAGGAGAGAGAGGGAGGAGGGGGCGAGATGACAGAGACAAATGTCTCTGCATTGACAGCTGTCCTCCATTTTCTCTCACAGATAAACATACAAATGATGACACAAATCAAAACGTCCGTCTCTCATTAATCCTCGTTCTCAAAATGCAGAAACGTCTTTTGGTTGTAATTTGACAGGGCTCTGGATGCATGTTTAGACTGTCCTGAAATTGTACAAATATAAATATATACATTGAAATGTATCCGATAGAGTTGTACAGTAATGTAATGGTCATTGCAAACATATATATAGCAATATTGCCAATATTACCCATATTTAAAATGGTTTGTTTGAAATATGTGTGTTCAATCTCATCAAAATAAACTGTAACATTGCTAAAGTGTTTCCTTTGGTAGAGGTTAAATTCTAAAGGCTCAACATTAGGGACAGACACTCTCTTTAAATGTAATATCACAGCACAGTTAAATTAGGTCTCCCCACAATTCCCAGGGAACAAATGAGGCCACCCTCTGAGCCAGCCTTGGAGGCCCCTAAAGGCCCCTGTGGGAATCCAACACGAGGGGAAGCTCACTTCCAACACGCTCACGGGAGAGATCCATAGGGGCTAAACCTCATAGATATCCAGCATCATCCAGGTTAGTCCCACCCTCGCTACAGGCTGGCACTGCCAGGATCTACCAGCGGCTGTAGAATGGGTTGACCCCTCAGTATGAGGTGTAGGCCTATCAAAAATCAAAAGACGCTGATAGTCACATTCTATTGTCTCACAGTGTGTGTGGATGGGAGTTGTCTATGTGTAGAGAAATAATATACAAACTCTTTCTCTCACTTTCTCTCAAATGAATAATTCTGGTGATGCCTGTGACAGGCCATGGTTTAGATTTTGATTTATGTTCTTCCAAAGCTAAAATCAAAGAATCCATCTAGTGCTATTTTATGGCAGCTGAGATGATGAATGGCGCAGTCTCTCGGCCAAACGAAGCCGCTGTGTCTTTGCCCCGGATTTTAATTGCTAAAGTAGCCAGTCATTGCTCAGGATTCAACGGCAAAAGGAGCATACTCTCGCCCTCTCTCTGTCTCTCTCTGTCTCTAGCTCTCTCCCTCTCTTTCACTCGCTCCCTCTCTTTCTCCAAAGTGCAAAGGAGATGGTTGCTTTGAACGAAAATTGAATTTAGTTTACAGTAACTTGCTGTTAAATCATTCATAGCATGGTCGTAGGGAGCTCGTATAACAAGTATAACTAATGGCTCTTGTAATGGGCAAAACTTTGAAGTGTAAATTTAGCATGTATATTTAATATATGGAAATAATATTTTTTAATGTAAACGCCAGATAAGAATTTGATTAGTTTTTTGAGTATTCAAATGTCCAGAGCATCACCTCTTGTTCTGTATGACTACTCTTTATTTTTCTCATGAATTCTTTTGTGAGGGACATTTCCTCCTCTTATCTTCATTTTGGGAGTGTGAAGGTGAAAAATGAGGTTCAGGAAGAAAAAAACTAGATTATTATACAAAACACTGTAGTTATGATATTTATTTTGATAGCCCAAGTGACAAATAACAGTTCCAATGGAATATTCAGCACAATTCTTGTTGCTCATTATCAGTGTGTGTTCTTTAAAATGAAGTCTGAAAGGCGTTCTCATTCAAAAAAATCTAATTTTGCTCATCGACACTTCACGGGTCATAAAAGTGATAAAAACATGTAAATAAAATCAGTTCTCCACCCATCTATCAGAGGGGGAAATGTGACTCACCCCCCACCCCCATTAGAAAAATTAAAAACAAAGTAGTAACATTGCTTTTCAAAGTCTCACAAAATCAATGATGCAAATTACAAAAACAAGCGGGCAATACATTATTTCACATCTGCAGACCCAGTGAGAATGTTTTATAATTTTTAATAAAGCATGATTGTAGTTTGTAGCACTGAATAATTTAATCAAGTGGAAATGTGGAACATAAAAAAATACATCTTAAAATCCCTCCCACAAATATTGTAGTGTTTGGGTGTGTGTGTAGAATATCCTTCATTGTGTACAGTGGGGAAAAAAAGTATTTAGTCAGCCACCAATTGTGCAAGTTCTCCCACTTAAAAGATGAGAGGCCTGTAAAAAAATTCTCCAGAAAATCAATTGTAGGATTTTTTAATGAATTTATTTGCAAATTATGGTGGAAAATAAGTATTTGGTCACCTACAAACAAGTAAGATTTCTGGCTCTCACAGACCTGTAACTTCTTCTTTAAGAGGCTCCTCTGTCCTCCACTCATTACCTGTATTAATGGCACCTGTTTGAACTTGTTATCAGTATAAAAGACACCTGTCCACAACCTCAAACAGTCACACTCCAAACTCCACTATGGCCAAGACCAAAGAGCTATCAAAGGACACCAGAAACAAAATTGTAGACCTGCACCAGGCTGGGAAGACTGAATCTGCAATAGGTAAGCAGCTTGGTTTGAAGAAATCAACTGTGGGAGCAATTATTAGGAAATGGAAGACATACAAGACCACTGATAATCTCCCTCGATCTGGGGCTCCACGCAAGATCTCACCCCGTGGGGTCAAAATGATCACAAGAACGGTGAGCAAAAATCCCAGAACCACACGGGGGGGACCTAGTGAATGACCTGCAGAGAGCTGGGACCAAAGTAACAAAGCCTACCATCAGTAACACACTCGCCGCCAGGGACTCAAATCCTGCAGTGCCAGACGTGTCCCCCTGCTTAAGCCAGTACATGTCCAGGCCCGTCTGAAGTTTGCTAGAGTGCATTTGGATGATCCAGAAGAGGATTGGGAGAATGTCATATGGTCAGATGAAACCAAAATAGAACTTTTTGGTAAAAACTCAACTTGTCGTGTTTGGAGGACAAAGAATGCTGAGATGCATCCAAAGAACACCATACCTACTGTGAAGCATGGGGGTGGAAACATCATGCTTTGGGGCTGTTTTTCTGCAAAGGGACCAGGACGACTGATCCGTGTAAAGGAAATAATGAATGGGGCCATGTATCGTGAGATTTTGAGTGAAAACCTCCTTCCATCAGCAAGGGCATTGAAGATGAAACGTGGCTGGGTCTTTCAGTATGACAATGATCCCAAACACACCGCCCGGGCAACGAAGGAGTGGCTTCGTAAGAAGCATTTCAAGGTCCTGGAGTGGCCTAGCCAGTCTCCAGATCTCAACCCCATAGAAAATCTTTGGAGGGAGTTGAAAGTCTGTGTTGCCCAGCGACAGCCCCAAAACATCATTGCTCTAGAGGAGATCTGCATGGAGGAATGGGCCAAAATACCAGCAACAGTGTGTGAAAACCTTGTGAAGACTTACAGAAAACGTTTGACCTGTGTCATTGCCAACAAAGGGTATATAACAAAGTATTGAGGAACTTTTGTTATTGACCAAATACTTATTTTCCACCATAATTTGCAAATAAATACATTAAAAATCCTACAATGTGATTTTCTGGATTTTTTCTCTCTCATTTTGTCTGTCATAGTTGACGTGTACCTATGATGAAAATTACAGACCTCTCTCATCTTTTTAAGTGGGAGAACTTGCACAATTGGTGGCTGACTAAATACTTTTTCCCCCCACTGTATGTGTGAGGTTTTGTTTGTATATATGTGTATGTATACAAATGGTATGACCGTTTCTGCTCTTTTCATCAGGGCATTTTATCAATGACACCAATTGCCCTGAAAGTGCATTGTTTGGATGATAGTAACAGTATCCCTTGGACATGAAAAACAAACTAGAAAGCCAAATATACACATGCTGGAGTGGATGAGAAAGAAAGCCTCAGGTAAAACCCAGCCTGGCAGTCATTTATAACAATGACATGGGAGCGAAGTTTCTCTAAATGAGGCATTCAGATAGCCAAACCAGTCATTTATCCTGATGATTAATATAAATGATATTCGTAATAATAAATATCACTGGCTTACAGCGTGAGCAGGAGCAGGGGAGAGGAGGGCTGCACATCCACTCAGCTAAACATCCTCAGTGCACAGAATACCTGCGTGTGTATCTGTGTGTAGGTGTATGTATGTGTGTCCGTGCACTTTTCTGTAATTGTGTTACACCACTGTGATAGCTGAACATATTCTGTGTAGATAATATAGGTTGTGTGTCTGTGTCCAAGCATCATTAGATTCTATGAGTGAAAAATATAACCTCTGTGTGTGTGTGTGCGTGTGCATACTTGTTTTCTTACATTATCGAGGTGATAATCTGCCTTACTGAACATACATTTTGTATCCGTTCCTGAGTTATGCCTAAACATTGGCCCAATTATGTATTTATTCTTTGCTCCGATATAATAATGCACCAAAGAGTGCTATCCTAATCTGGGGAAGAGGGAGCGCTGTAGTCGGGCCTGAAACAAATGAAGCTGTCACTGAAACACAAAGCCCCAGAGAAAAATTGAGAGCTGGATGCCGTACTTATGCAGAGAGCTCTTCTTTTCTCTAGCCATCTTTTACCCTCTTCTCTTCCCTCGCTTGCACAGTGGTTGTTCATCTCTGAGGATGATGTAATGGTGAAAAAATATTATTCATCAAACATTGCACCTCACCTCCCCACCTCTGCTAACATTCCCACGGTACACCAGTGTCCACCTCCATCTCCACCCCTGCCCTCACACCCCTCTTTACTTGCTGTGGCAGTGCACTGTGATTAAGCTGTGTCCGACTTCTAACTTCCACAGTCCCACTCCTGCATGCTACACCACTTTAGCTCCCAGAGAGAGGACTGGTCCAGCTTTTTCTCTCCCACTAAATCAACTATTTCCCACTTCATATCATGCTACATGACGCACTTCCCCCACTCCACCAACCATGGCATGATGAAGGGAGGAGAGGCGAGGGAAAAAAATATAATCATATATCTGAGAATCAACATAAAGAGTCACTTCAATTGTAAGGGGAAGAATGTGTTGATGACATCGCCTGATAAAGTTTATGTCTTCCTGCCATTTTATTAAAGTAAACACGTTTCAACCTACATGACATCACTAAGTAGGTTAAGTGTAGTCCCGAGCCAGTCATCGATCATTACAGAATGTAGCATATTCGGATGCTCGGAGTGGTAAAAGTTTTCCACTGTATCGAGATGACATTTAATTTTTCATATCTCCTCCGTAGTCCTGGAATGAATTTTGGCAGACCTGATGCAATTTAGCAGCTTGGCAGTTTAAAATTGGGCAATGAATCACGCGGATTCAATGGGAGCGAGTGGCTGCATAACATTTTCTCTGTGTCAGAGAAGAGAGAGGTGCTGAGTCTTTGGACGGTGGACCCCCCATCCCATTTTACCTCCACCCTCCTCCTCCTCCTCCTCCTCCTCCTCCTCCTCCTCCTCCTCCTCCTCCTCCTCCTCCTCCTCCTCTCTGTCTAGTGAACACAGTAACATATCCCTGCTGTTCCCCCAACCTGGGAAAGATACAACATTAATATCCACATTAGCTGTGAGGGGCCCAACGAAATTAAATACAACAGTGCAATTAATTTCATTTAAAATCAGTAAGTCATGTTTCTTACAATGCAGACTTACTGTAATAATAAACTTATAACTGTTATCATATGATATCATGTGATTAAGGACCAGTTTTTGGTGTGCTCTGTATGATTGATTCCCAGTGTTTGTGTATCCCTCACAAGAAGAAATGGTTAGGAGCACTGCATCAAGACACACCATACTGTACAATGAACACATACGTCCAGCCAAATCTGTGCAATTACAGCGAGTGGCCAAAAATGAAAGAGGAACAAAACATATTGGTCTCGATAGAAATCTGCTCCAACACAAAGAGCACACCCCCACCCCCTGCACCCACAAACGCCTCCATCCAACACATAAGGCTCTATATGTGCTTTTAAAAGGTGAAGAGGTCCAGAGGCCTCCCCTGTATCTGATATTTGACAAAGAGCACTACGGATGAAATCAATAACACCAGCCAGCGCGGGCTGAAGCTGGCCGTAGTGAGGTGCCACTGAGCACGCCTCGCCTCCAGCCCTCAGACCCTGGCCCCCTCTCCAGTCCAGATGAACCCAAACAAGCAAAGAATGGACTGACAATGCTTTTGACATGAGCCGTTTATTAGCCCCACGAGCGGGTAAGTGAAGAGCTTGGTCGGCTGGCCGCATCGCATCGCGAGATGACCACACCACACGGCGGACTGCGCTGCGACGCCCGCCACTTGCCAGCCAGCCATTTGTCAGGGTCACCGTCAGGAAAATTAGTGTTTATTCTTGTAGAAAAGCCGGTGATGAATTGGTTTATTTATATGCTAAAGGGATTTCTGCCCTCTCTCCCCTCCACTCTCCCTCACCTAGGGTGAAAACGATAATTTCACCCTCATGTAGGTTTGAGAAGGTGGGCTCTGCATATGTAAACAGGCATTGCCATGTAGACATTGTTAGCTTTCACTAGAACAAGTAACATCAGTGTAGACCATTAACCCCTGGGGTAATGTAAACCTGCAACACTATCACCAAAGCTGCCATCAGCACAGCTCTGTACAGTTCTGTGTATACCACAACCCAACACAATAACATATTAACTCATGCAAGCAACAATACAATCAGTGTTTCCCCTATAGCATTTGCTCCTGAAAAAAATCTGAGTGGAAATACTGACATGTATTATCTCTCTCATAGACTTACTTAGATTTTAGATTTTATCATTTATTGCCACTTATGCTCATAATATATATTAAAATAAGCAGTTGCTATGTGCATTGAACAAAACAGTAGCTAGTGCTCATCATATGGATCATAGTGAATTAAATCAGAGTAGAGAGTGAATTAAATCAAAGTATTGTTTTTGTATTTCAGAGTGTACTCTAGGAGGACTGATGCTGAGTGTCATCCCAGGCCTATATGAGTGCCTCCTAAATATGCATACAGTATGTATACTCTTGAAGCAAAGAGGAAGTGATTTCTGACAATCAGTCCATTTGCCTCTCCAAAGGTGGCTGGCCTTTTAGATGTGGATTAGTCATTATTAAACATAATAATGGCTTTTATAAGTCACTGTGCGCTCCCACACAGTGAATAATTCAGCATTCCACCATGCAAGGACTTCTGCCAGGGCACGCTTATCGTAGAGGCACTAGTCAGGTGGGGCCCTACCTGAGATGGCAGGCGACAGAATGCATTTGCCTAAATTATTTATTTAATTTCCCTCCTCCATCGGCACCACCCCCCACTCCGTCACGTTTATTTCAAGCGGCGTTAATTACGGTTGCGCAAGCTGTTAAGCTGTCGTCTGCCCGATTAACAAAGTCAAGCACAAGCCCAGCACCACTTCCCAACTTGGCAAATGGAAGGGGGGATGGGAAGCAGTAACAGAAAGATCAGCTTTATGACAGCCATTGTTAACTCAAACAGAGGGCCATAAAAGTATGGGAGTTCTTACATGGAGTGAGCAGACAATATGAATAAACTTAATTTGTGAAACGTCTCTCCTAATTAATTTGGGAGTTGCTCGGGTATGGCAGTGCATTAAAAGTTAAAACAACGTGCTTGTCTTTGAGCCGTAATTCAACGTGAACGCACTGCTTCCAGCAGTTTCCACATACTGCTGTCACCCAACCGAGGTGAATGTGGTTTGATGTTGTCCCAGTATATGTCTAGCTCCGCTGGTGATGTGATAACATAACTCTCAGTAAGTAACAACTCCAGAAAACGAGGCAGCATAACTATAGGAATTTGAGGAAGAATGGACCCATCTAGTTATGTACCATTCTTGGCTCCAGAATTGAGATGCAATGATAGGGGCAGCATATAAACCAACTGGGTCACGCCACTGTTATCTACACGGCCCCAAGACGGTTAGCCCACTCAGCTAAAGCATTTGCTCAGGAAGCTTATTCAAGATTTCAAAACTCACTGAACCACATGAAAATCAATTCTATAAAAATGAGACTCAGTGACACCGCAAAGGTCAAAGGTTAAACATATAGCTTCCACTGCACTGTAAAAATAGAGTAGGGAAGTTGTTTTTGTTTGTTTACATAAATTACATTACATCATTTGTGCGTGTGTGCCTGTGGTGATGATTTGAATGTTCCACATTGACGTCACATTGTAAGTATCATTCTCTGTTGACTTCTTGGCCAGTTTTTTCATAGATTTGTATCGGAAGAGAATGAGTGGGATGAAGGTTGAAAATAAACTCATCATGAGGATGAATGTAGAAATGGCATTGGTCCTCACGACTCACTAGCATTCAGTCCAAACGCCAATCAGGGATCTGGGCCGGGATGTGCTGTCGGGGCGCGTCGGGCTGTCAGCCGGGCATTTGAGTTCAGTAACTTCCCGATGAGGAGAGCTCTCCCTCTTGCCACTTTGTAAAATCACATTACACTAATGAGAATGGGACTGGAAGGATAGTGACACAGAATGGCTATGGATGGGTTGCATGTCAAAAGCGCTTAGGATTTTGTCTCTTTTTTTGAACAGGGGGTTGTTGGGAGGATTGAGGAGGGGTGAGAGTGGTAGCTCATTGGTTTGCTGGCTGTGCGGCAGCAGCGGATGGAGTCATTGTTTCACGCTGTAGGCGTGTGGCCAGAAAAGAGAGAAAGCCGTCCTGTCTCCAGTGATGTGTCACATCTGCTCATTGTTGCTGCCTCGATTCAAACTCAAGGAAGAAAATGTTTTTTATCCCCTATAACGTCTTAGGTTTCCTGTGTCCCTCTGTTTTTCCAGTTACAATATTTATTGTTTGGCCTATGGCGTTAACTGGTTGTTTGTAAAGTAGTAAGTATGTCCATATTACATTATTAACTAAAGAGTGTTCACCTTCTGACTTACCTTAGGGACAGTAGACCTATCTTTTGCAAAATAATCACAAGGTGTTGCATGGCAATGATACCCTGTTGGAATGACTCATTGTTCAAAATTGAAAATGTATGGATCATTAATCGAATCAAAAGCGAACCACATCACAAGGAACATTTCAGTACTGTACAAATCTCTTGATGTACAGTGAAAGACGTTTGCAGAATCCGATGATGTCAATTTCCGACTGTCCTCATTATTTCCTATCAGGTTTCCAGAGGGGCCACGCTGGGTCCCCAAGGCTGTTTATGAGGGAGAGGGCCAGAAGGTCAGAATCAAACAAGCGTACAACTCTCACCTCTATAGTCGGAAGCTCATTTTTGAGTGACACGTCTATTCATCTTTGTTCCATTGGTGAGGCATTCACACTGTAAAATACACTATTTTCTCTCTGTCTCACCCACACACACCGCAGTCCTTGTAAAAAGGCTGGAGGTTTAGAAGGTGAAAGTTTATGTGCCACATCGGTCTGATTAGAAGTGCACAGATCTAAATGTAATGGGCTTTTTCTACTTCGTTTTGCTGGATTTATGAGTTCCTCTGAAAATGACTGGCAGCCTGTTTAAAACGGTCAAACAGTGAAGGATATTAGCTCCTATTCAGTGTTTGTGTGTGTGTGTGTGTCTGTGCATGTTTATGTGTGTGTGGGCAGTCACGCGTCTTTAGCCCCCTCTCTGCAGTGGCTCGTCGGGACTGATATCAGCCTTGCAAATGTGACGTGAAGCCCGTGTGCATTTGAGGATGATTCAAAGTGCCACTCAACAGTGTGGGAACAGCATCTCCAAACACACTTGTCATTTAAAGGCGGGGAAAATGCTCTTCCATCCAGTTTAGTGGGTAAAAAGGCTGCTTAGAATATCATCATCCCAGTAATGCGTCTTAATCTCCAAAACACACTTGCAGAGACAAAGCATGAAGCCCAACAGGACACATTAGAATACATCAACCTGCCTAAAACCACGCCACCATTACAGTCAATTATTCATCAATACCCTATTTATTTGAGCTTTAATGTCACTCATACAGCAAAATATGCATATTCATGTATAATAAATACACACACACTATACTCATGATGAATTACGTTTATAGTGTGCGGACTATATTATTAATCAATGGGAAACAATCATTAAAAGTTACCATGTCACATTTTGTCAAATTCAGATGGACTTAAAGGGGCCAGTCTGTTGGGTTCATTAAATGGGAGATGAGACACCAGAGGATGTAATGGGAATGGACTGACCACAGAAGTATAAATATGGCAGCCAGCCCCCGCCGGCAGCTCGGAGGCAGCAGCTAATGCACTGATCAGATGTGCGGCGTGGCGCTCACTCCCTCTCTTAACATGTCACAGCGAATCAGAGAGGACGCCTGGCCCAGCCTGGGTGTGTACCCACAACCTCAGCCTTATGTTTAACTAAAAGGTCACTTATGAAATATCACCTCATGCCTGCCACCCCAACATCTAAGGAGTGGGTTGCTCTCCTGGACTGAGACTGTGCTTGGTCTCAGTGTTGGGTGTGTGTGTGTGTTCCCACAGTAATGTTCCAACATTACCCAACATAACGAGAATCTAAATTACAATTTTCTACATATGTTACACCAATATGTCTGTATTTTCCTTCTCTTTGCACCCAAATGGTGAATCTTTTCTGGTTTGGTTTAAATTATTCATATGGCTGTGAGGACCATTCAGGGTGGCCTTTTGCAAAATGCCACCTAGACATGAACCATATATCTGCATGATGAGAAGGAGAGACACCGCTTTCCAATAAAATAATGGAAAGGAAAATCCATTCTAAAACCTAATGTTACCCTTGCATGAGAATGGAGGTCCACCGCTCTCCCACAAAAATGTGAATTATGGCTATATCTACAACAGTTGCACCCATAAATCCATGTAAACTGTCTGGGCTTCAGCGTGTCAGTGTCAATGGGCAGCTATGTATCAGGCTACTACAGTAGCCACAAGAAAATGAACACCTATCTTTGTCATTTGCATATTAATTGTGATTATGTTTAGATGAGATACGAAGCATTGTGGCTATAGTAGATGAACCTTGTGGTAGTATTCAGTTACAGGTACATTACCGTTCACAAGTTTGGGGTCACATAGAAATGTCCTTGTTTTCAAAAGAAAAGCAATTTTTTTGTCCATTAAAATAACATCAAATTGATCGGAAATACAGTGTAGACATTGTTAATGTTGTAAATGGCTATTGTAGCTGGAAACGGCTGATTTTTTATGGAATATCTACATAGGCGTACAGAGGCCCATTATCAGCAACCATCAGTCCTGTGTTCCAATGGCACGTTGTGTTTGCTAATTCAAGTTTATCATTTTAAAAGGCTAATTGATCATTAGAAAACCCTTTTGCAATTATGTTAGCAGAGCTGAAAATTGTTGTGGTGATTAAAGATGCAATAAAACGGACCTTCTTGAGACCAGTTGAGCATCTGGAGCATCAGCAATTGTGGGTTCGATTACAAGCTCAAAATGGCCGGAAACAAATAACTTTCTTCTGAAACTCGTCAGTCTATTCTTGTTCTGAGAAATGAAAGCTATTCCATGCGAGAAATTGCCAAGAAACTGAAGATCTCGTACAACGCTGTGTACTACTCCCTTTACATAACAGCAAAGTTGCAAAGTTGCAAATAAAAAAGCCATATCTCAGACTGGCCAATAAAAGAAAAGATTAAGATGGGCAGTCTGAGATATGGCTTTTTTCTTTGCAACTCTGCCTAGAAGGTCAGTATCCCGGAGTCGCCTCTTCACTGTTGACGTTGAGACTGGTGTTTTGCGGGTACTATTTAATGAAGCTGCCAGTTGAGGACCTGTGAGGCGCCTGTTTCTCAAACTAGACACTCTAATGTATTTGTCCTCTTGCTCAGTTGTGCACCCGGGGTCTCCCACTCCTCTTTCTATTCTGGTTAGAGCCAGTTTGCGCTGTTCTGTGAAGGGAGTAGTACATAGCGTTGTACGAGATCTTCAGTTTCTTGGCAATTTCTCGCATGGAATAGCCTTCATTCGGTTTTCAGCTCTGCTAACATAATTGCAAAGGGGTTTCTAATGATCAATTAGCCTTTTAAAATGATAAACTTGGATTAACAAACACAATGTGCCATTGGAACACAGGACTGATGGTTGCTGATAATGGTCCTCTGTACGCCTATGTAGATATTCCATTAAAAATCTGCCGTTTCCAGCTATAATCGGCATTTACAACATTAACAATGCCTACACTGTATTTCTGATCAATTTGATGTTATTTTAATGGACAAAAAAATTGCTTTTCTTTTGAAAACAAAGACATTTCTAAGTGACCCCAAACTGTTGAACGGTAGTGTATATGTACTATTATACTACGTGTTCCAGTACTGCAATATGACGGGTATGCTCCCTTGGTGGATGCAGTTCCTCCCTTTCTCCTTATCCTCAAATTAATCCACTGTGGACAGACTCTAGTTACACACAAATCTATATTCCTGGGAGATAAGAACACAAGCATTTGTCATTTCAGGTCTGGCGTGTAATAAGGTTTACCACACGGAGAATGCAATACACACAAAAAGGTAGAATGGTAAAGCAGCAGTGTGTGTGTGTGTGTGTGTGTGTGTGTGTGTGTGTGTGTGTGTGTGTAATGCGCGTGCGTGTGTATTTTTGTGTTTTTTATGTCCGTGGGACAAATATCATTGCTAGTGCAGTAGAAAGTCCGGGGTGTTGAGAAGGAAAAGATCAGTGAAAAGTGAAACTGTCTTCACATGTCATCACTGATAGTGATCATATCTGTATGGAGTGGAAGAGACAGACCTTCAGAGGGTTGAACGTGGAACTCTTCCTCCTTGATCAGAATAAAGAAGGCCAGACAGGATGACTACAGAGGGCACGAACAAAAGGAAAAACATTGTGATTGATAATTCCTACAGGGCGTGCCATAGTACCATATGTTCCTCATGACACAAAAATCCACAAATCATCAATCACTTCACCAATATGTAATAGGTTGGTGTTGAATGTAGATTATATGAGATTAAACACTGGAATAAGAGAGGTAATTCATCTGATTGGTTAACCTTTGAGCAAGACGAATAACATCAAGATAAGTGGGGGTTGCTTCACTCATTTTCCTTTTGGAGTTACCATGAATTTCAGGGCCTCTCTCTTCTTATTTTGCTATGCATATCAATTCCTGAATTGGACCAATGTTAAGCAATGGAATGTCAAGATATCAAACCAATGGGGAAGCTAATTATTTCTTATTTCACAATTCAAACACAATAGGGCCTGTTGTTGCTCAGCTGTGATGCTTTCCACTTCCCCCACTTCTCTATTATTTTCCTTTTTATTCCAAACACAACATGGAGGTAGAGACCTTGAGAGAGAACTCTGCTCTCCCTAAACGATGGAAACAGAAATGTAACAGAGCAGAAAAGAGCCTTGCTGCTCCCATGCTGCCTCCACAGACACCGCTTTTTAAACAATACATTCATTTTGCCTCCGGCTATTGTCACACATATCTCCCCTCATAGCCAGAGGAATTAGCCAACTTTCTGTAACGGTAATTGATCCTCCTTTTTATCGCTTTACCTGAGAATAGAAAAATATGTTTTCTGCTGGATTGTTACTCTGTAGAGACCGTTGAGTAGCTTTTTAAGAAAGACCCTCAATTATTTCCAGGACATGCTGAAGAAGAGGAGGAGAAAGGGAGAGTGTTGTTAGATGTCAGGGTGAGTACAATTGACAATTAAAGAAAGCTTGTCTGATAACATCAATAGCTTCCATATCAGTGGGATTACTGCTCCTTCTGATTGGCTGTACGAAATGTCTTTGAAGCAGCTCTCAAAGCTCATTGTTGATTTCTGAACACCTTCCTAATATTGAGTTGCACCCCCTTTTTACCCTAAGAACAGCCTCAATTCGTCGGGGCATAGACTCTACAAGGTGTCAAAGCATTCCACAGGGGACTCCAATGCTTCCCACAGTTGTGTCAAGTTGGCTGGATGTCCTTTGGGTGGTGGACCATTCTTGATACACACGGAAATGGATGAGCGTGAAAAACCCAGCAGAGTTGCAGTTCTTTACACATGTTGCCCTCTATACAGAAAAACTAAAGACAGCCTGTCCACACCTTTACTTTCTTACAATGTCCCCCGACCACCCCGTCTCAGCCTCCAGTATCTATGCTGCAATAGTCTATGTGCCGGGGGGATAGGGTCAGTCTGTTATATTTAGTGTATTTATCCTGTCTTATCTGGTGTCCTGTGTGAATTTAAGTATGCTCCCTCTAATTATCTCTCTCTCCCTCTCGCCCTCCCCTTCTGGAGAACCTGAGCCCTAGGACCATGCCTCAGGACTACCTGGCCTGATGACTCCTGGCTGTCCCCAGTCCACCTGGTCAATCTGCTGCTCCAGTTTCAACTGTTCTGCCTGCGGCTATGGAACCCTGACCTGTTCACCGGAAGTGCTGCCTTGTCCCAGACCTGCTGTTTTCGTCTCTCTCTCTCTCTACCGCACCTGCTGTCTCGACCTGTGAATGCTCGGCTATGAAAAGCCAACTGACATTTACTCCTGAGGTACTGACCTGTTACACCCTCTACAACCCTGCTGGTCATTTAGGAACGTTTGAACATCTTGAAGAACAATCTGGCCTTAATGGCCATGTACTCTTATTATCTCCACCCGGCACAGCCAGAAGAGGACTGGCCACCCCTCAGAGCCTGGTTCCTCTCTTGGTTTCTTCCTAGGTTCCTGCCGTAACTAGTGAGTTGTTCCTAGCCACCGTGCTTCTACATCTGCATTGCTTGCTGTTTGGAGTTTTAGGCTGGGTTTCTGTATAGCACTTTGTGACATCTGCTGATGTAAAAAGGGCTTTATAAATACATTTGATTGATTGATTGATTTATTGATTGATCGATTGACACACTCAAACCGGTGCGCCTCGCATCTACTACCATACCCCATTCAAAGGCACTTAAATATTTTGTCTTGCCCATTCACCCTCTGAATGGGACATATACACAATCCATGACTAAATTGTCTCAAGCCTTAAAAATCCTTCTTTAACCTTTCTCCTCCCCTTCATCTACACTGATTGAAGTGGATTTAACAGGTGACATCAATAAGGATCATAGCTTTCACCTGGATTCACCTGGTCAGTCTATGTCATGGAAAGAGCAGGTGTTCCTAATGTTTTGTACACTCAGTGTGTACCTTAATCCTGCAGTTAGTGATATACCTACCTTGAATCTCCATTTGAAACCATGTGTCGAAGTTTTGTCACCTGTGAAACAGGTGTGGAAAATGTGGGTGTGTGTTCTTTGTTTTGTACACTCTTCCTCCACTCACTCACATTATCCCTGCTCTCTGTTTCCCGTGCTCTCCTCTGGCGTTCCGAGTGTCAGTTTATCAGTATATCTCTAACGTTCCTTAATTCAAAGGGCAAAGCGCATTGTAACCCGGTGGGCCTGTGTGTCACTGAGACAGACACATGTTGGAGAGAGGACGCAAGCCGTTTGTCCTGGGGACCTGTCCATCTCTCAGGCCTGGGAGAAACGGATGGGAGAGAAAAAGAGCCGAAAAAAAGTGTGAAGGAGCCAGGCTTATCAGTGCAACCTTGCTAGTGAATTAGCAGACCCTTGAGTGATAAGGCCCAGAAGCCATCCAGAGGAAGGAAACGGGTGTAGTGACAGTGACAGCTGGCTGGCTGGGGCCTTGTCGGCTGTCAGTCATAGCTCTGCCTGCTCCTGGCAGTCTTTATTTATGCCTGAGCACCGCCACGACCCACCGTCCACAGAGCCCTCAACAGAGGGGAGCTGTCTCAAAGTGTTTTAGTTATTGACTAGGAGAATATGTGAGTGAGGGAAGAAAAGAAAAGAGGTGGGGGATAGGGGGAGGGAGGAAGACAATGAGAACGAGTGAGGTGTTAGTGGAGGAATGATACAAATGCATTCTTAAAGGCTTCCGTATGCATGTAACATTCCACTTACCCATACCCTGAATGTTAATGATCTAACCATGGTCAGCTCTTCTGATCACTACATCATGACTGTACTTCTCTTCATGGCAGAGCATATTAAGTTACAAGGGGAACAGGGTCTGTCTTCTCTTTATCCAACACATGTCCTGTTTTCATTCTAGGTATATTGAGCAGGGAGATGGTGTTCGTTGCTGCGATTCACATGGGGATGGATTTCCTATTTTGGATGGGGCGGCATGGATTCACCTTCGATTCCTCTAGCTGTCCATGAAATCCCTCAGTGTGAATCGGACCTGTCAGGTTTGTGATGCCTCCCGTCACCTCGCTGTGACACGATATAATGTGAGATGATATTGAACAACGTCAGTTTGGCACTTGGATGTTAGTAGGGTTTCAGGCCTGACAGCAGCCAGTTTATGGCTTTAATCCCAAGGTCTTTAAACCACACTTGACACAAATTGAGGTTGACTTTTCTGTGGGGGAAGAATCCTGGATATTTTACGCTCTCCCTCCCTCTTTACCTAAAACTGCTTTTAACAATTCATGCTCGTGCGTCAGCCCACTCATTTTGAGTGACAGCCTAGAGGAGGCAGAGAGGGAGAGGGAAAGGCAGAGAGGTCTATTAGGAAGGAAGGAAGCAAGATGGCCAACATGAAAAAGGCAGACTTGTCTTTCCTTAATATGAGCTGCTGTTTCTTATGAAGTTAAGATTAAGAACATTGTCAAGTAGCAAATATGAGCCAAGTGGCGATACAAAGAAAAGCACAGGATAAGACTGTAATTACAAAAACACTAGAGTGGAAATCAAATTACAAAGCATTATAACAGCTGTCGATTGTGATATAAATAGTCTCCATTCCCATTTTGAGAGGATGGACTGTGCGGTGTAGCTTTAATTAATTTCATTGAACCTTCATTATTTTGAAGACAGCTTTTGTTAAAATTGTTCGGGATTAAGATACATTGTGTTTACCAGCTAGAAGAGGACAAAAGGAGTGTTTATGAACTGTTAATCTGACATGGCGGTGCATTGGCACAGATCCTTCTTCTCTTCAAAGTGGATAAACAGGGCCTTAACTGTCTAGAGGAAGGGTGGGAAACAGGGGTGCTGGAGAGGAGCTGATTTTCCATAGGAGAGCTTGCATGAGGATATGTAATCCTTGTTATGCTGATGATCTACAGATTACTAGATTATTTAATGTATTTTACTGTCATTAACAAAACAAATCCCTGTTTTTTCCTAAACGTAACGGCTCTATAACAAAGTCTCTGTCGTTGACACAACAATTTACTGTATAAAAAGAGTGACAGACAGATGCTATCCAGAACAACACCATCTAATGCGACGCCTAATTATGTTGAGACATTATCGTCAATGGGGACAGGAAAGAGTTAATTGATATCTATGCATGCATTTGCCATACGGTCTATGTCTGCAAGGAGGTCTAGGGTCCAGTCTACTGTAAATCTACAGGAATCCCCCTCAGTCTAAATGGAGGACTTCTAGTGTTTCTAATGTTACCCCCTCTAGCATTAATTTTAACTGGAACTAACCCCCTAAGGAGCTGTTGATCTCTCTCTGCCTTCCCCTTAGGCCTACCCCCTTCAGGCATCTCAGGCCTGCCCCCCAGGCACTATGGATGGACGGGGATAAAGGCAGACAGAACAGACTGAGAGGTCAGACGTGGAGGTTCTTGGCTACAAAGAGCTCCGGGTAGATGTAGGTCAGGTCTACTCTAAATAGGACAAACTTCAAACTGGAGGTTATTGATGGTCTGGACTTCTACCACACAAACTGAGATAATACAAGTGAGTCAAGTGACTTTTATATATCAGTGATGAAATGGAGATACAACCGCCTTCAAATTTCTAGTACACCTGTTGCCACTGTAGAGGGTTGTAATTTGACAAACCACACACTATTGGTGCCTTCTGAGGACAACCCTCGAATTTAATTAGTTCCAGTAATACCGTTGAACATACATGAACATTTACAGAAATATGTGTATAAACAAGTACAATAGCCTTCTGCTTCTGGAGCTTGAGCATGTCCACTCAGAGATAGTGTACTGTAGGAACATAAAGACAACCAACTCCAACAAAGAATCCCTCAGACTGTTTTTCACCCTGTTTTGGTGGTGAAAAAAAGTGATACTTTTCCTTCTTGAAAAGATCTCGCAGATGGCCAATAAAAATGATTGATGTCCAAAGAGGTTTCAGATGAGAGAGGATGTTGGGGGCTCCCATAACTTTAAAGTCATTTTTTTGTGTGGTCTCACATGTGAATTAGATCAGCTCAACATGGAGCCTGGGCCCGAGTCACTTCCATGGCACTCAATAGAATCTAATACTCACTGATCTGTTTCCTTTATACCTGAGCCCACAATCTCAGCTAATATGCAATTTTTTATGCTTTTTTTCTCAAACTATTCACCATCGAATTTTAACTTTGGTGTGTGTGAACTGGGGATGTTTTATTAAGTAGATATTGATTGTGATTTGATTAAACTTGTGCTAATTTGCTGCAAACCAGCAGACATTTAATCAAATAAAAATCAATAGCTTTAAGAAACCCTTGGTACATCCATAGAATAGAAAAATACAGTGGATGTGTTATAAATTACAGGTTAGGGCAAGCCGATATGGTAATGCATGTTGGGACGGTAGAGAGATGGGGAGGGATCAGAAGGATCTGTCACTCCCACACAGAGTAGGATGGATTTGTGTTCAATGGGGAACAATTGGCCTTGGTGTTTCAATTCCCCCATGAGGAATTTACAACTTCTAGAAAAATAAAGTAAAAGCAAAAAAACAGCCATTCCACACAATGAATCACATTGGGTTTCCTGCTGTCTCTTTCCAGGACCCGAATATCATTATTTACTGCTTCGGTCTGAAATATTATACATATAAAATAGGATGCGTACTGTATGCAATAATGATAAATACAGAAAGTGTACATTTTCATTGATTTCTATTACATTTACACTTTTCAATAGCTATAGTAATCAGTGTAAGTTGTGAAGACATTCAGATGTCCAAAAGTATAGTTCCTTTATGTTCCATATTTGGCTTCGAATGTAATCCTATCAAAATATAGTAACAGTTGTAATCAGTGAAAACATAATACCATAAAATGTATGATGTAATACACTTGTGTTGTCCATGGTCTGCTTTCATTGTTACCATATGTTCCACACCAACACAGATGGACAAGGACATCAACATTGTAATGCCCAACTGTCAGTAGTGGTAATCCAACACACGCTCCAAGATCTCAGTCCAAATTTACGCTGATTCCATCCCATTCCCGGAAATTGGACCTGAATTGTACAGATTCTGTTGCCTTCTGACAAGCTCCACCCTCTCTCCGCCTCTCTGAGTCTCATTCTCTACCTGGCTATTGAACAGATAATGATGGGTTGATGCCTATACCCCACATACTGCCCTAACTATGACCAAACGTGACAAATAATACAATAATAAAATAAAACACTTCAACAGTAAATGTAATGAAGGTTTGCCCTGTGTCAATGGCGGTCCCTGTATGTCGGCTTTGAACAGAAAAAAGCGATTAGAGGAGGGCTTGCACAGGCAATTATGCAGCAATCTGTTTTTAATCAGTGTTTAGAGGCGGCAGCCCCATACACATTTAAATAGGGATCTACAGTAGGGGAGATTTTGCAGGCAGAACATTGAAGGATTTAGCAGGAGTTGAGTAAACAGGAGTGGGTATATCCCACAGGCCCCTTGGTGTGAAGTGTATTCCTGTTCTCTCCTTCTCTCAAAGGTGAGACTGTGTTGTATGTACGACCACTACATTTTGCATGTAGCCTACATTAGCTGTCTTAACTAACACAGCATAATATGTTTAAATACCTCATCAAATTATTCACCAAATAATTAACATTATTTCTGTAAAAATGGAAATGATAAGCCAATGGCTTGCTCCTTCTGCATAGCTTATGTTACAAAAGCGTTTCAAACGATGCAACGTAATTTGTTATAGATTTTAAGTAAAGATAATTGCAAAAATCTCAGATGCTCCAACTGGCCAAACTAATGGTGTCCTTTAATAAGGTGCCCTTGTGTAACCTCAGAGTCACCAGGTCCCCATACACGTTAGATGTCAATTATAAGACCCCCATACATTCTTCCCACAATCCATTTGTCTTCATCCCTCTCAGTCACAACTTTGACCCACTCATGGGCCCATCAGGGAGACCTGCACTGTGGCCTGCTGCTGTTTCCCTCGTTCTACCTTTTTATGTTTTCTCCTGTCAAGATATCTCACTAAATGCAGCACTGCGTAAAGGTTGATTCTGATTCTATCAGGGTAGCTATCTATACTTTGGAAATCTAGTAGTAAATCTATTTTTGCAGTTTGATAGCATATATGTTTTCATGCAAGCGTTGCAAAAGTAATCTATAGAACCAATAATGGAAGAAAAATAATGAAACAATTCAAAATAAAGAACACTAAACAAAAAGTAGCATATTGCAATATAGGCCCACCATTCCATCTGGCAAAATGGCTATTGTACCTCATTGTCTAAAAATAGGATGAAGACAAATTGTTATCATTTGTGAAAGCCCATGACAATAATGATGAATGAACACTTTTCCCTTTCTGGTATGCCCCTCTCTGAAGTCATTGCTTAAGGCGCACTCTTTCCCTCTGTCTGTCTCCCCTCTCTCACTCTATCCCTCCCTCTCTGTTCCCCTCGCTGTGTGATCAACAATGTTAAACTGCTGGACTGGCCTCATCTGCATGGGCCAGGCCCTCACAAATGGCCCAGTCTGTTAGCAGGAAGGCGCTCTGTAATCTCCCCGACCGAACCGCCTGATCCCATGATTGATTAGCAATTTGAAATGACAACGAGGACCCCCCTCCAACAGATCTGAGCCAAACTTTCCCTTGACTAATGTCCCCACTGACAGGAAAAGATAAGGGACATCCTTCACCCTGCTCACAGCCTGTTTTTGATAAATAACACTACTGATGGAGTGTGTTAAGGTCATTATTGTGTGAATATTACAATATCATTGGTTTTTTCCTCTGATATTTTCTGTCCTTTATGTGTAGACTGTTTTCAGTTACATTCTCAGTAAAGCTGGAACTATACAATATGTATCCAGTGTTGTATTTAGGGTAGTATCATTGATAATTTAGGAAATAAGAAGAAAGACAGCATTTACTGATTAATGGAAAATACCTTTACATATATTTAGATATGTATTTAATATTATGTTATTAGAGTTTTAATTAGTCAGGTTTTAATGTTCTGTGTTAATAGGATTGAATATGCAATCAGATTGGTTCCTACACA
The DNA here is from genome assembly GCF_020615455.1 of Coregonus clupeaformis. Lineage (NCBI taxonomy): Eukaryota > Metazoa > Chordata > Actinopteri > Salmoniformes > Salmonidae > Coregonus > Coregonus clupeaformis. The sequence goes on from NW_025534318.1 coordinate 40,534, forward strand.
AACTCCTGGGGCTTCAATTAGTTTTAAGCTAGCTGGCTGGCTAGCTAGTTAGCTAGATAGTTACAAAGCTCTTGTATAATATAAATAAGAATGGCATTGAACATTTTGGATGATTTATTTAAAGCAAATACCAATAGACTTCCAGTCATTATGCTACCGCTAGATAGCAAAACTAACTGCAAATGCATCCAACAAGTTTGTTGAGTCACAACGTTGACATAGTCACTGCGTGCTAGGAATATCGGACCAAATACTAAACCTTTGACTACTTTATTTATAAGACACTTTAGGGGTGTCAATAATTTTGACCCCTACCTTTTTGAAAGAAAAAAGTATTACTTGTTAAACAAAATCTCTGAGCAATTGTATTAGTATAAAATAATATAATTTCCCAATTTTTTATGTGTACAATATAGCTCAGTATTTGAATTATTTATTTTATACAGTCATTATTGCTTATCTTTATCAAGGTTGTAAATCATTTTGGACCCCACTGTAGGTATCTTTAAGCTTTGAGCCTGAAATGTGTAATTTGTTTATACTGTAGCTAGCCAGATAGGGAAGTTAATCTAGAATAAGTGCTAAGAAAACTCAAAAGAAAATTTTGACATTTGACATACAGTTGAAGTCTGACGTTTACATACACTTAGGTTGGAGTCATTAAAACTTGTTTTTCAACCACTCCACAAATTTCTTGTTAACAAACTATAGTTTTGGCAAGTCGGTTAAGACATCTACTTTGTGCATAACACAAGTAATTTTTCCAACAATTGTTTACAGACAGATTATTTCACTTATAATTCACTGTATCACAATTCCAGTGGGTCAGAAGTTTACATACACTAAGTTGACTGTGCCTTTAAACAGCTTGGACAATTCCAGAAAATGATGTCATCACTTTAGAGGTGTATCTGTGGGTGCATTTCAAGGCCTACCTTCAAACTCAGTGACTCTTTGCTTGACATCATGGGAAAATCAAAAGAAATCAGCCAAGATCTTAGAATAAGAATTGTAGACCTCTACAAGTCTGGTTCATCCTTGGGAGCAATTTCCAAACGCCTGAAGGTACCACGTTCATCTGTACAAACAATAGTATGCAAGTATAAACACCATGGGACCACACAGCCGTCATACCACTCAGAAAGGAGACGCGTTCTATATCCTAGAGATGAACGTACTTTGGTGCGAAAAGTGCAAATCAATCCCAGAACAACAGCAAAGGACCTTGTGAAGATGCTGGAGGAAACAGGTACAAAAGTATCTATATCCACAGTAAAACGAGTCCTACATCGACATAACCTGAAAGGCCGCTCAGCAAGGAAGAAGCCACAGCTCCAAAACCACCATAAAAAAGCCAGACTACAGTTTGCAACTGCACATGGGGACAAAGATTGTAGTTTTTGGAGAAATGTCCTCTGGTCTGATGAAACAAAAATAGAACTGTTTGGCCATAATGACCATCGTTATTTTTGGATGAAAAAGGGTGACTGGTGCACTTCACAAAATAGATATCATCATGAGGAAGGAGAATTATGTGGATATATTGAAGCAACAGCTCAAGACATCAGTTAGGAAGTTAAAGCTTGGTCGCAAATGGGTCTTCCAAATGGACAATGACCCAAGCATACTTCCAAAGTTGTGGCAAAATGGCTTAAGGACAACAAAGTCAAGGTATTGGAGTGGCCATCACAAAGCCCTGACCTCAATCCTATAAAAAAATGTGGGCAGAACTGAAAAAGCGTGTGCGAGCAAGGAGGCCTACAAACCTGACTCAGTTACACCAGCTCTGTCAGGAGGAATGGGCCAAAATTCACCCAAATTATTGTGGGAAGCTTGTGGAAGGCTACCCGATACGTTTGACCCAAGTTAAACAATTTAAAGGCAATGCTACCAAATACTAATTGAGTGTATGTAAACCTCTGACCTACTGGGAATGTGATGAAAGAAATAAAAGATTAACTAAATCATGCTCTCTACTATTATTCTGACATTTCACATTCTTAAAATAAAGTGGTGATCCTAACTGACCTAAGACAGGGAATTTTTCAACTGTAACTGCAGGCAACAGAGATACGGTGTGTGTTGCCCTTTTAATTATGGCATATTTTGCTATATGTTAGCCCCTCAGTCAAACTGTGCAAAAGTGAATACTAAACTTAAGTTTAGCCATTCATTTCCAGTGGTAAAGGTTAAGGTTAGGGATACGGTTCAAACGGAAAAACTAAAATTACAAAAACAAGTGCCTAGCACTGGGATTGAATCCGCAATGCTTGAAGCCATAGCTCGCAGTTCAAGCCCATCCTCAACCCCAACGCCCTAGCCCCTAGTGGACAGTTGGAAATTGCCATGCAAATAAAATGCCATGCCATAATTTCAACAATCAAAATATGTCTGGACAGCACATACAGTGAGGGAAAAAAGTATTTGATCCCCTGCTGATTTTGTATGTTTGCCCATTGACAAAGACATGATCAGTCTATAATTTTAATGGTAGGTTTATTTTAACAGTGAGAGACAGAATAACAACAACAAAAAAATCCAGAAAAACGCATGTCAAAAATGTTATAAATTGATTTGCATTGTAATGAGGGAAATAAGTATTTGACCCTCTGCAAAACATGACTTAGTACTTGGTGGCAAAACCCTTGTTGGCAATCACAGAGGTCAGATGTTTCTTGTAGTTGGCCACAAGGTTTGCACACATCTCAGGAGGGATTTTGTTCCACTCCTCTTTGCAGATCTTCTCCAAGTCATTAAGGTTTCGAGGCTGACGTTTGGCTACTCAAACCTTCAGCTCCCCTCCACAGATTTTCTATGGGATTAAGGTCTGGAGACTGGCTAGGCCACTCCAGGACCTTAATGTGCTTCTTCTTGAGCCACTCCTTTGTTGCCTTGGCCGTGTGTTTTGGGTCATTGTCATGCTGGAATACCCATCCACGACCCATTTTCAATGCCCTGGCTGAGGGAAGGAGGTTCTTACCCAAGATTCGATGGTACATGGCCCCGTCCATCGTCCCTTTGATGCGGTGAAGTTGTCCTGTCCCCTTAGCAGAAAAACACCCCCAAAGCATAATGTTTCCACCTCCATGTTTGACGGTGGGGATGGTGTTCTTGGGGTCATAGGCAGCATTCCTCCTCCTCCAAACAAGGCGAGTTGAGTTGATGCCAAAGAGCTCCATTTTGGTCTCATATGACCACAACACTTTCATCAGTTCTCCTCTGAATCATTCAGATGTTCATTGGCAAACTTCAGACGGGCCTGTATATGTGCTTTCTTGAGCAGGGGGACCTTGCGGGCACTGCAGGATTTCAGTCCTTCACGGCGTAGTGTGTTACCAATTGTTTTCTTGGTGACTATGGTCCCAGCTGCCTTGAGATCATTGACAAGATCCTCCCGTGTAGTTCCTGGCTGATTGCTCACCGTTCTCATGATCATTGCAACTCCACGAGGTGAGATCTTGCATGGAGCCCCAGGCCGAGGGAGATTGACAGTTATTTTGTGTTTCTTCCATTTGCGAATAATCGCACCAACTGTTGTCACCTTCTCACCAAGCTGCTTGGCGATGGTCTTGTAGCCCATTCCAGCCTTGTGTAGGTCTACAATGTTGTCCCTGACATCCTTGGAGAGCTCTTTGGTCTTGGCCATGGTGGAGAGTTTGGAATCTGATTGATTGATTGCTTCTGTGGACAGGTGTATTTTATACAGGTAAAAAACTGAGATTAGGAGCACTCCCTTTAAGAGTGTGCTCCTAATCTCAGCTCGTTACCTGTATAAAAGACACCTGGGAGCCAGAAGTCTTTCTGATTGAGAGGGGTCAAATACTTATTTCCCTCATTAAAATGCAAATCAATTTATAACATTTTTGACATGCGTTTTTCTGGATTTTTTTGTTGTTATTCTGTCTCTCACTGTTCAAATAAACCTACCATTAAAATTATAGACTGATAATTTATTTGTCAGTGGGCAAACGTACAAAATCAGCAGGGGATCAAATACTTTTTTTCCCTCACTGTAATCCACTGGTTTGGGCTAAATATGTAACACATCAACATATTCTGTTGGGATTATATTGCTCAGGGAAATTCAAAAATACAAGGAAGGTACATAAATTGGGCTTTTGGTTCTTTTAAAAGCATACCTTTTTTCTATGAGATACAGAAATCCCAGTTTGTTTAGGTACACATTTCATGCTGCAAGCACATAAAGGCAAGAGATTTCTTACTGCGCCTCAGAGAGAGCGGGAGGCAGGGAGAGAGGAAGCACTGGGCATGTGTGTGAGGAGTAGGGTTCAGAGCTAGTTCAGCTGCACCGCTTGACAAATTATTTGTGGAATTGTTGCATTCACAGTCACTTAAATAGGAATCTGTCAGAGGCTGCCTGCTCTGCTGTGTAGAACAGAGCAGCTTGCACATTGTCCCTGCGCTCTACCCTCGCCTATGATGGATTGAGCCTAATGCAAATTTACAACCATTTTATATGTCGATGCCTCCCCTGCCCGACCAGGAACATAGCTCAACATCACGCTTCAAGATGTCCGCCTCAGAACACCCTGCATCATTGGGCCCCCTCTCAATCTCCACTTTCACAAATCTCAGCAGAATAAAGATTAATGCTCAGGCTTTGGCTGCTTTAACATTGTGCCATAAGAAAAATGCTTTTAATATGATCTTATCTATGTTTGTTTACCCAAAGGACTCTTTGTGGATTTTGGCCATGCTTTTGTACTTTCTATTTAGCTCTTTTTCTCATTTGTTTAAATGGATTAGAGGAATTATCAAAGGAGGAACACAACCTAAAACGTTCCTTGACCTTACTCACCCTCTTGAATAATATTAAAATACATACATGTTTCCAGCTGGTATGATACAACTATAACCTATCTTTTAAAGTGCTTATTTCACCATAAGTGGTATCCCAGCATCAGATTATGGTGTAGTGTTATATGGTATGTACAGTGCAATCCTTAGCTTTGTTTGGGTGAGGGGCTTGAATAGTATTGCAGTTTAGATTTGAGAGATGTCTTCATAATACTATATCACCCTTTTGGAGAAAAAAATAAGCCTGTTTTTGACCCTTTCAGCTTGGAAAGGCAATGTTGTGCCCTTGTGTAATTGAGCAGGTATCTCATCTATCAACTGTGCCATCCTGGATAATAACTATAGAGTACACAGGAGCTCCTTTGAGTTTTAAGGGGGGAGGGGGAGAGGGGGAGAGGGGGAAAGGGAACATGTGGATTTCAACAAGCTGGTTATCTATAGCACATCATGGTTAAGCACATGGTTTAATCAAATGAAAACATACAGGGAAAGTAGGGGTAGTGTAAAGGATTCAGCGATGTCAAATGTATGTAGGCCTACAGGTCTATTCCCACGTGCCTCGGCATGCAGGGCATACAGTACATTGCCACATACTTGACTATTATGAATGTAGTAAGCTTTATGTCACTAAGGTCTGCAGAAGTACAGGTGTGTTAAAGGATTGTGACAGAAAATACTCCACTTGCTCATATCCAGTGATTGTTGAATGTGTGAAATGTGTGTTTACATTGTCTACTTTGGCAGCTGTCTTGAAACTGGGTGTTACCACGTCAGCCCCTTCATTAGCACCATTAGGCTAATTAGCGCAGGCCACGCTTGCCATGTTGACGCGCATGTGGGGAATGAAAACACACAACTACTCACATGTGTCGCTGTTACTGATGCCATGACAGGCCTCCTTATTCAAACATGGGGTCCAGGGTTGATGAGAAGCCTTGTGACAATCAAAGACATTTCTTGTCGCCAAGTTGCCTGTTAATTGGACCCTCCAGATATTTCTACTCAGGAGAATGTTTGTAATACAGTATAGTATGATTCCATGAGTAAGTATAAATTGTTCATAATTATTGTCAAAATGTGTAGAAATCCCTTAGGAAATTGACAGATTGTTCACTTTTGACGCTCCCGCTAAAAATATTTTAAGAAAAATCTAATTTAGACGCTCTACTGCTTTCACTCAAAAACATTTGTCAGGACTTAACTTCCTCCTTTAGTTCCTCAAAAATATTAATTTATAAAATTTCCTCTCCATTTAACGACCCCATTTGGAGAATTTCCGTTTGATCCTCACCGGCTCGGCGAGGCGTGAAGATGGCAGCGAGGAGATGGATCCGTCAGCGTGTCACATAAATATCTTATTAGCCAGTGATCTTATCATCATAAAGCCGCCCATTTATACAGTTAGGCATGTCATGTTGGTCAATTGCACAAAAAACCAAACCACATGCAATATTAAATCCTCAAATTTCATGCCAACTCCATTAGCTGGGGTTCTGAAGTTTTTTCCCCCTTGACGTGCATGTGTCATAAATCCCCCCTTAATTTTTTTTCTCTCTTTCCTCTTTTCCTTTCTCAGGGGAGAAGTACTGAATTTGAATTTACATATGAAGGTGCTGATGGCAGTCAGTCACATGAAATACAAGTGGCCTCCTGCAGCTTAATCCAGAGAGAGAGAGAGAGAGAGAGAGAGAGAGAGAGAGAGAGAGAGAGAGAGAGAGAGAGAGAGAGAGAGAGAGAGAGAGAGAGAGAGAGAGAGAGAGAGAGAGAGAGAGAGAGAGAGAGAGAGAGAGAGAGAGAGAGAGAGAGGCACAGCTTCACCTCACCAAACCTTATGAATGTAAGCTGTGAAAAAGGTGTGGTGTTTAACATCTAAATATGTCACTCAGAAGTAAAATCAAAATTGTATTGACTAAAAAGGAGTCATTCTTTGAAGTCTGTCTCACTTTTACTAGCCCATAGAAATGCATTGAATAACAGATTCATAAATGGAAAAACAGATAGTCCAAAAATAAATCAAAAGGAAGTATGTTGTGAAATGTCTGTCCTATAACTGAGAGATATAAGAAAGCTCAGAAAAAATATATACTTTTTTTAAAACCTGGAATGAACCGTATACATTTGACGTGGAAATGCCCTATTCACTTCCATACATTTTTCAGTCCGGTACCAGGTTACCTTAAGACACGTCCCGTGACACTTGTGGGGGTTGTAGAGCGAAACAGAGAAAACCATCATGTTTGTGAGCGTTTCATAGAACTTTCCATAGAAGTTTGTATCCCAAACTGTTCAGACGTTTTTGTGAGAAGACTGATTTTCAGGATGTCTCCTGGTCTGACAAACACTGCTGTTGCTCTGCCACCTTTCACTGCAGATGTGGAAGGCTGACATCGACGGATGCCTCTAGCTTAAACAGACACATTTTGGATGGGGATTGTTTTATTATCCTTATTAGATTTCCATGTGGGCGTGGACATCGATTCTAGGAGTACATTCCCACTGGGCACAGACGTCAGTTCAACGTCTAGATTTGATTTACAGGTTGAGTTGTCAACTAACATGAATTCTACGTGAAATCAACAAAAAATGTCCCCATGTCATTGGATTTAGGTTAAAAGTTAGGTGAAAAAAAATCTGAAACACAGGTTAAAAGTTGTCCAGTGGAATAGCAGTGTTGTTGATAGCAGTGTTCATTGATTCGACCAGTTTTTGCCCAGTGGGTTAGCAGTGTACGTTGATCCCTGACCTCTATAAATACTGAGAGCTGTGTCACTCAAGTCCTCTTTAGTTTAAGCATAGTAATTTGGTAAGAAGGGCCAGAGTCTGTGCAAGTGATAAGGAGACAATCCTCAGAAATAGAGGGATAAAGGCTGTGAAAGAGAAGGAGAGAGATAGAGGGAGAGGGTACACTATCAGGATTATTATTCAGTTATCACTGCTCTTTGGAGCAGAACTGACATGGACAGGAGCAGATTTCCTGCTTCTCACACATCCATCTGCCACTTCACCGTGCAGAGAGGGAGGCAAAGAGACAAACATACCAAAGCAAACATACACACACATTCAGAATGTGCATACACAGGCAAACGGCACATATGCACAATTCCACATATAGATGAACACAGATACATGAGCACATACCTTTATACTTTATGTTGGAAAAGGGTAAACAAACTCACATGAACGACAACACATCATTGGAGGCTGCGGAGGACGGTTCATAATAATAGCTGGAACGGAGTAAATGGATTAGCAACCCAAGTGTTTAATGTATTTGATACCATTCCACCTATTCCGCTCCAGCTATTATCACGAGCCCATCCTCCCCAATTAAGGTGCCACCAACCTCCTGTGCAACACATGCTGTGTAGAACACAAACTAGATGTACGTACTGTATGTGTGTTGCTGCATACAGATATATGTAGTATACACATTTTGTAATTGTCAATTATTTAACTGTATTGACAACATACTGTATTAGCCCTGTAAGATCACAAGTGTGATTCATTATCCTTGTGGCAGTCCTGTTGTTGTACATAGATATAGGCCATTTCTCATCAGCACAATATTCTATACACTCTTAGAAAAAAAGGTGCTATGTAGAACCAAAAAGGGTTCTTCGGCTGTCCCCATAGGATAACCCTTTGCAGAACCCTTTTTGGTTCCAGGTATAACTCCTTTGGTACCAGGTAGAACCATTTAGGGTTCCATGTAGAATCCTTTCCACAGAGGGCTCTACATGGAACCCAAAAGGGTCCTACCTGGAACCAAAAAGGGTTCTACCTGGAACCAAAAATGGTTATCCTATGGGGACATCTGAAGATCCCTTTTGGAACCCTTTTTTCTAAAAGTGTATGTCTAATGTGTATCCTTGAAAATGTCTCATTATGTAGCTTTTATGTTGTTCTTTATGGAAATTATTGTCGACGGGTTTACCCGAGAAAGTACCATCAATGCAGAGTGGGCAAGAAAACAGGGAAACAAGCATCTTACTGCAGACTGTGTTGACAACAACAATAAAGGCGATCACAGAAAACGCCTTTATATATGGACATCAATTATTTTTTAATTGTAGAAGAGTACTGTACACTAATTAAAACTAGTATATCTTGCCATGCCAAAGGCAAAATTAATAATTCATATTTTATTAATATTCACAAGTAGCACAGGGAATATATTAAAATGATTTTGCGGTTGCAAATCTGATCTCGCTGGCTTGTGTGTTTCTCCTGAGCTTGTGTTTCTGCTAAATTAATCTTCTCCACCCTCTGGGCCCCATGGCCCAGCCCACTCCAACCCCAGAAAGTGGTGTTTAAGAGGTCCTGGTGGACAAAGTGGCTGGGGCTGGTTCTCTTGTGGACCAGGAGGAGGGGCAGTAGGAGCATCAAAGCAGCACAAGCACATCTCTGTTAGCTGGCTTTCTTTGTTTAATGTTAGAGGGTCATCCCTCTTTGACCTGAAGTTATTGGGGCTTCTTATGCCCTGTAGTATATATATACAGTGCTCGAGGTAGTCCTTGCCAGGCTGAAAATAACTGCAATATCAACATTCATAAACTCTATGTAAAGACACCATGCTCCATAACATACTCACTTCCTGGACATGATTGCAAAAAATGTACAGTGTTTTGGTCAGCCTATGAATGGTCCACTCATTCATGACATCAATACGTAGTAATGATATGGGATGGTGCTACCACCATACAGAGTCATTGCTCAGATTATGGGTTTTCAGTAGTCTGATTTCAAAAGTTGAAAACTTACCATTTAAACAAAATATATATCCATTCTATTCAATCAATTGTGCAATTGTTGAGAGGAATGGGATTTTTTATATATACACCTTTCATCGTATCCTCATTTGCCAATGCACTAGATGAAACAGATAATGAAAAATGCATTATTATTTTTTAAATTAAAATAATTTGCTCTGCTTTATCATGCACAGTATTATTGTTTCATATGTTTTATTGTCGCACATGATGATTCATCATTCTGCCATACAACAATCCCTCCCGCACTCATATAATTTCCCCTCCAAATGAAAAAACAAAAACAAAAAGATAGACACCTCTCCTACAATTTCAAAAAGGCTTTCCTTTAAATGGAGAGTGCGTGTTTAGTATTTTTAATAAGCGTCCTCAGTACTATTGAGTTGGTTTCTTTGTTCATAAGGTAAGATTAATTATGCTGTCAGGCGCTCTCAAGGGCTGCTTAACAAAGATTCAATGATATAATGGGCTGCCTCCGCATAGCAATCACAATCAGCATTAGACTATTTCAAATCCTCCTTTACACACTGGCAACCCTCAGCAGCCTTTACATCAAAAAGAAAGTAATTTTGCCCAACAGACGGCAAAGCATCATTCTCTTTCTCATACACACACAGACACACACACACACACACACACACAGACACACACACACACACACACACACACACACAGACACACGTTTCCCGCCTCTCTGCTCTGTACTCCGAGTCTCGCGTTGCCATTCATTACAGAGCGGGATAATGTGGAGAGAGCTGGAAGAGCGAGAGCTTCCCTTCAAGGACAGCCGAAACAAGGAAATATAATTGAACGACACACAGGATTTGAACTCTCGCATTGTCACAGGCTCTTCATCGAGGCCCTCGTAGATTAAACAGAGGTTAATTTTGCATTGCAGATTGAAGACAGCATAGCAGCCTTTTGGTGAGGAGTAGATTTGAGAGATATATTCCTTCATACTCCTTCATGCAGAGTGAATGGAAAAGGAATTGATTGATACAGTGGTACATAATGTTCAATGATTTTCTGAGGCTTATTCTGTAAGACTGCCCTCTAGCCAGTAAAGATTGTATATAGCCAAGAGAAGGCCTACATACACAAATTATATATGTATATATATATATATATATATATATATATATATATATATATATATATTGTATTGACTATATTTCATTTTCTATTTGTAAAAAAACAAGCATGTTATTGTGTAAACTATTTTGTGCTCGAATCTTGAAAATGTTTAACAAAGACAATAATGAATTAGATAAGTCAAATTATTATTTTGGACTAATGAATGTGTTTGCAGTCAAATATGATGTACCGTATTTAAGGATACATTAAATATTATATGACATGTGAGCCACAGTATACAGTGCATATCATAAGTATTCACACCATTTGAATTTTTTCACATTTTGTTGCGTGACAAAGTGGGATAAAAATGTATATAATTTAGGTTTTTTTGTCACTCATCTACACAAAATACCTCATTATGCCAAAGTGAATAGAAAATTATAGACATTTTTACAAATTATATGTTTTTAAAATAACTCAAATGTCTTGGTTAAACAAGTATTCACCCCCTTCGTTATGGCAAGTCTAAATACGCTCAGGAGTCAAAATGTGCTTAATAAATCATATAATAAGTATCAGGGACTCACTCTGTGTGCAATAGGGGTTAGCATGATTTTGGAATGATTACCCCATCTCTGTACCTCACACATACAATTATCTGTAAGGTCCCTCAGTCGAGTAGTGCATTTCACAGCCTCGCAAATGTTTATTTTTTATTTTTTATCATCATCATCATATTCCTCAATCACTCTAGGGATTTCCCCATGAGGCCAATGGTGATTTTAAAACAGTAACACAGTGTAATGGCTGTGATAGGAGAAAAAAGAACGACATTGTAGTTACTCCACAATACTAACCCAAATGACAGAGTGAAAAGAAGGAAGCTTGTACAGAATAAAAATAGCAAAATGTCCATCATGTTTGCAACAAGGCACTAAACAAGTGATACTGAATACTACTCTCCATATTTTCAAGCATGGTGGTGGCTGCATCATGTTATGGGTAGGCTTGTCATCGGCAAAAACTAGGGAGTTTTTCAGGATATAAATAAACAGAATGGAGCTAACCATAGGCAAAATCCTACAGGAAAATCTGGTTCAGTCTGCTTTCCACCAGACACTGGGAGACAAATTAACCTGTTACAATAACCTAAAACACAAAGCCATCTGTAAACTGCAGTTGCTTACCAAGAAGACAATGAATGTTCCTGAGTGGCCTAGTTACAGTTTTGACTTAAATCTGCTTGAAAATCTATGTCAATGATCAACAACCAACTTGACAGAGCTTGAATAATTTTTTAAAGAATAATTGGCAAATATGGCACAGGTGTGCAAAACATTAAAATACTTACCCCAAAAGCCTCACAGCTATAATCGCTGGCAAATATGTTTCAAACATGTATTGACGTACTTCTCTAATCAAGATATATTAGTGTTTTATTTTTCACTAATTTAATTTATTTTCCAGAATTGTTCATGCACTTTTACATTAGAGAGTGTTTTGTTTCGATTTTTGGAGAAAGAAAATGACAATGAAATCCATTTTAATACCACTTTGTAAAACAATAAAATGTGAAGAATTCCAAAGAGAGTGAATACTTATGATATGCACTGTATGTGGTGAGCTGTGACTAGGCCCATTAGTCTTTGTCCTCAGGTGACCATCTCTGTGGACAGAACCTGCTGAGCTAAGCCAAGCCAAACTGGACCAGAAGATGTCAGCACCACTCACACTAGTCAGTGGCAATGTTCATGTTGTCGCCTCAAACAAGTAGACAGTCAAAGAGACAATTAGAGAGAGATCTCGCGAGAGAGAGCGAGAGAGAGCGAGAGAGAGAGACAGAGAGAGCGAGAGAGAGAGAGAGAGAGAGAGAGAGAGAGAGAGAGAGAGAGAGAGAGAGAGAGAGAGAGAGAGAGAGAGAGAGAGAGAGAGAGAGAGAGAGAGAGAGAGAGAGAGAGAGAGAGAGAGAGAGAGAGAGAGAGAGAGAGAGAGAGAGAGAGAGAGAGAGAGAGAGAGAGAGAGAGAGAGAGAGAGAGAGAGAGAGAGAGAGAAAGAGAAAGAGATAGAGAGTTATTTGTAATAGGAAAGGTACTGTGTGTCCATAGTGTGGTGGTAATGACAGGCATTACAGAACATTGTGAGATGGAGATTGGGCCAGATTAATCCAGACACCAGGCTGTACTCATATCCCTCTAATTAGCAACAGCCCAATCTGTCTTAAGTGAGATGCGAGGTGGGGGCTGGTGTGTGTGTGCGTGCAAGTGCCTGCGTAGATGTGTACGTGTGTGTGTGTGCCTATATTGAGTTTTGGGAGGAGGTTAGGCGTAAGCTGCCCAAAGCCAGAATGTCTTATTTAAAATGATGCAATGTGAACTAGATCTGAGGGCAGAGGGGCTGAGCCCAGGACAGTAGATGAGTATCAGAGCTGATGTGGATAATAAACACTTTGGCATGGGGACTGACAACACAGTGCTGCTTATGTTTTTCTTGTAGTCTTGTGATGGGGCAGGGGAGGGGTACACAGGGGAGGGGGAAGACAGGGGAGGGGGAACACAGGGGAGGGGGAAGACAGGGGAGGGGGAACACAGGAGAGGGGGAACACAGGGGAGGGGGGAAGACAGGGGAGGGGGAAGACAGGGGAGGGGGAACACAGGGGAGGGGGGAACACAGGGGAGGGGGAACACAGGGGAGGGGGAAGACAGGGGAGGGGGAACACAGGGGAGGGGGAACACAGGGGAGGGGGAACACAGGGGAGGGGGAAGACAGGGGAGGGGGAACACAGGGGAGGGGGAACACAGGGGAGGGGGAAGACAGGGGAGGGGGAACACAGGGGAGGGGGAACACAGGGGAGGGGGAACACAGGGGAGGGGGAAGACAGGGGAGGGGGAAGACAGGGAAGGGGGAAGACAGGGGAGGGGGACAGCATGACACACGGGGGGCATTCAATAACATCACTTCGGACAATAGACAGATAAGCACCAACAAAATATAGAAACGATGGCAGGTCTTCTTTTATGAAAGGAAAAGAAAATTAAACAAAAACAGCAAATAAAATCGCTCCCCTAATTTGTTCCAGAGATCCTCCTGCATCCTCTCACATCTGGCCCTGAGTATCCTCTAAACTCAGATAATAACAATTCCCTCCTCATCATGCCATGTGACTTCACTGGTGTCCGTGATGTTGACACTCTCAGCCTTCCAACCACCCATTGCAAGAGATGCACGGAGGATTGTATGTTTTGATTAAATGAAAGGACAAGAGCATATTGTGGAAAATGAAAGCACACATGTTGTGTGTCAGTCAGGGCTGACGTGGATGGGAACAGAACAGATCCACTGAAGACTGTGGTAAACAGTCAGATGAGGTAGTGGCGGTGGCCTGACCTAAGACACAAACTGGGAATGATCACACCATAATCATGATGAATGAAACTGGGAAGGCAAGTCACCAGCTCCTCCATGGTTGATGAATGGTGTAATATACTCTTATTTAGCAAAAAGACTGTAATCATAGATTTTTGAAATTCAGTACTAGTCCACATAATATGTACTTAAAGATTAATTTTGTTCTCTTCAATGTATTGCTTTTTGTGAAAGAGTGAATATATTGCTTGCCTCATTCAGTACAATACAATATAATTGTAGGCCTATATCTTCTAATTTAATTAACTGTTAATTCAAAATTGATTTTAAAAAATTTAAACATATGAACAAAAAACAGTTCAGGCAACACAAAAAAAAGACAAATAAAGAAATATATATTTTAGTGCTTGTTTTAGCAACATCTACTATCTCTTTATATTCTCAGATATTAATTTGACTACACTGTATGCAATGTTTTGTCTTCCAGGGGAAGGTATTTCTGAAGAATTGCATAATTCAGCCCAAAATGTCTATTAAAATATACATCTAATACAGTAAGCACATAATACATTAATGAGCATCTTTATATAGTCATGCCATAAGAGACAGACATAAAATAACCCATATTGTCATTCTGTGCAAATACCCTCCATACAGAATCCATATTACAGCTCCATTCTTTATGAGTCTAGCCACTGGCGACATTCACACCTATGAGATATATTTGTAGCATAAGCCATAACATCAGTAAATTCACATACAATGGGACTTTTATGAAATTGCTCTGATTCATAAAATATTTGCAAGTGAAGATGAAGTAACACCTTGCAGCTCATCCACAGGCACTGGGATAAGTGAGGCTATGGAGGATGGGAGCTTTTTATGCCAGGAATGTATAATTGTAAAAAAAAAAAAAGAGCATATTTGTGTAATGTAAGTGTGTAAAAAGCTAGTGCAGAAACCATTTAATCTTAGAAATTCTATAGAAAGTATATAGAAAATATTTGTATATAAAATAAAGTTATTTCACAAAACCATTGTTTTGGTCTTTCAGACTTTCATTTACTGTAGTTCACTCTTTAGTCCCTATATGTGACAATTAATTAATGTCTGATAACATTAAATATAATTAATGAGGCAAAGTATAGTATTGCATATACATATTGCATTGATATACATTCTTGACCTTCAATATCATGAAGTTTTCATGTTGTTTTGTTAAAACAACATGGAATATTTGTTTTATACATGGGAAATATCTTGACATACCTTTTAATAACCTTTAAACCTTAAATTATATCCTAACCCTTGAGAGAGAGAGAGAAAGTTGAGAATATTGTATCACTTTCCTTGTTTTAAAAGCTGTATCAACTCCTGTTAATTACAAAGACAAATATTAGGCCTCTCTCACTTTTGTCCCTCTCCCATAATGAGCTTTTTTTTTTAAATATATGATACTGTATTTGTGTCATATGCTTCTTCTTCCTCCATATAAATTACAGTATGACTTTAAAACTTTAAATGGTCTGCCACAATCCATGGTTTGGAGAAAATTAATTGCATGTGTGACAGATGAAGTCAGACTGCACTGACGTTAAGGTCATTAAGTTCTGCATATAGCGTAATGAGGTAGACATTGCAGCGAACGATTGGAGGAGTGTTGTTTACCGAGCCACAGAGGTTGCCTGGTGCTATGTGGCCAGTACTGAAAGAGACAAACCTTCCTTTCTGGAGGAAGGGAGAACAAAACAGCCACTGTTCTCTCCACAACACAGCCAAGCTGTTCCCAACAATGGCAGTGGATGTGACAGTTTTAAAAAGTCTGAACATGTAAATCAAAAATAGTTTGCCTTAAATGGATCTGTTTTAGCAGATATATCCAAGGCAGCCCCATCCAATGCCACAGCCACCGGCAGGCTTGTCGGTGGGATGATGTTTACAATAATGGGGAGAGGCAGTCCAATTTCGCAAAACACGGAGGCGCAAGAGCCACCTCTCCTCAGCCTTCCGCCACATTTGAAAAGAGATGAGGTAGAAAACAACACTAACTTCATGTACGAGGCAACGGGAGAGGCGCGCCTCAGATGCGCATCAGACACAATTTCACCTTGGCAGGGCGCTTGTCAAAATCAAGAAATATCACATAGTGTTTCTCCCCTCTTTTTTGTATAACTGTATTTGTACCCTCGGGGTGTCAGTCACACACACAAACATCAGCATGCACACATGCACGTCTACACATGCCTACACACGTATGCAAGGTCCAAATAGACTCTTTCTATTCACTGACAGTGTTCAGATGGAGTGAGTGTACTATACACACACTGAAAGACACAGCCAGGACCTAAGGGAACATTTTATAGAGGTGGATATATTTTCTGAATGACAGCTTTTTCTTTTCTTTTTTATTTGTTTGTCCTTGCATCCACACATGGTTTAAACGCTCAACTACTTGATTAATGTGAGTTGACATTGGCTACTCTGGACACTAGTCTATCTTTACTTTTCTTTTGTGACTTTATTGACAAGTTACATTTAATTGGCTTAGCTCCTGTTTGTTATCACTCAGTAAGGACAGTAGAAATACAATGTTCTGTTCTGAAGGCCTCAAATTAGAATGTAAAGACCAAACAAAATATTGTTCATAACTCAATAAATCCATTTAAACTTCTGCCCTGTTTTTAGACTGTTGTTGTAGGTGTGAATTCAGAAATCAAAACAACTGAACTATAGTTACTTTTATGGGAGAAAATTGCTTTAATTACAGTGTTTGTAAATTCTTGGTTTGAATATAACGTACAGTATTTAAAATATAATATTTTGGTTCACACCTTTATGTAGAAGTGAGGATGCAGCAGTGAATGGTAGGAAGTAGAGAGGTGGACTATGAGAGTACAAGTCATTGAATAAGAGACACACATCGACATAATGAGACCCCAGCACCTTTCACACGGACAAACCAGGTGATGGACTCTCCGTGTCGGAGCTGCGATGGGGCCAAATCTTCCAGTGCCAGAGTGAGCCTGGGTGCTGCATGACCCCTGGGTCCTGCATGACCCCTGGGTGCTGAATCATCCCCAACCCTCAGGATACCTCCAAAAGTACCCATGTGCAGACACCCCTGACCTTCTGGCCTTCTACTGGGATCCTAACCCACTGAACCTAATGCTGCCTAGTGTCCTTCACTCCCCCCATTATAAATACGGTCACCAAGACAAAAGAGGATGAATAGAGGAGAGAAATAGTAGAAAATCACATCAGTGGAATAAAAAAAGTTTGTATATGTTTGTAAGAATCAAAGTTGTGTGAAGGGTCAGTGCCTTCAGAAAGTATTCACACCCCTTGACTTCTTCCACATTTTGTTGTGTTACAGCCTGAATTCAAAATGGATTACATATATTTTTTCTCTCTCCAATCTGCACACAATACCCCATAATGAAAACATGTTTTTAGAAATGTTAGATTTATTTTAGAAAATGAAATACAGAAATATCTCATTTACATGAGTATTCACACCCCTGAGTCAATACATGTTAGAATCACTTTTGGCAGCAATTACAACTGTGAGTCTCTAAGAGCTTTGCATACCTGGATTGTACAATATTTGCCCATTGTTCTTAAAAAAGTATTTAAGCTCTGTCAAATTGGTTGTTGATCATTGCTAAACAACAATTTTCAAGTCTTTCCATAGATTTTAAAGCAGATTTAAGTCAAAGCTGTAACTTGGCCACTCAGTAAAATTCAATGTATTTTAGGTTATTGTCCTGCTGAAAAGTGAATTCATCTCCCAGTGGAAAGCAGACTGAACCAGGTTTTCCTCTAGGATTTTGCCTGTGTTTAGCTCCATGCTGTTTATTTTTTATCCTGAAAAACTCCCCAGTCCTTAACGATTACAAGCATACCTATAACATGATGCAGCAACCACTATGCTTGAAAATATGGAGAGTGGTACTCAGTAATGTGTTGTATTGGATTTGCCCAAAACATTACACTTTGTATTCAGGAAAAAAATTAATTGCTTTGCCATGTTTTTTGTAGTATTTCTTTAGTGCCTTGTTGCAAACAGGATGCATGTTTTGGAATATTTGTATTCTGTACTCTATCCTTCTTTTCACTCCATCAATTAGGTTAGTAATGTTATTGATCCATCCTCAGTTTTCTCCTATCACAGCAATTCAACTCTGTAACTGTTTTAAAGTCACCAATGGCCTCATGGTGAAATCTCTGATCGGTTTCCTTCCTTTCCGGCAACTAAGTTAGGAAAGACGGCTGTATCTTTGTAGTGACTGGGTTTATTGATACACCATCCAAAGTGTATTTAATAACTTCACCATGCTCAAAGGGAACTTCAACGTCTGCTTTTTTTTTTTACCCATCTACCAATAGGTGCCATTCTTTGCAAGGCATTGGAAAACCTCCTTGGTCTTTGTGGTTGAATCTGTGTTTGAAATTCACTGCTTGACAGGGACCTTACAGATAATTGTATGTGTGGGTAGTAGTCATTCAAAAATCATGTGAAACACTAATATTGCACACAGAGTGAGTCCATGCAACTTATTATGTCTTGTTAAGCACAATTTTACTCCTGAACTTATTTAGGCTTGCCATAACAAAGGGCTTGAATACTTCTTGACTCAAGACATTTCTTATTTTCATTTGCAATTAATTTGTTTGAATAAATTATCAAAAAACATAATTCCACTTTGACATTATCGGGTATTGTGTGGAGGCCAGTGACCAAAAAGTCTCAATTTAATCAATTTTACATATAAATTCAGGCTGTAACACAACAAAATGTGGAAAAAGTCAAGTGGTATGAATACTTTCTGAAGGCACTGTATGTAGCACATGTAGTTGAGAGAAGATAGAAGTGAAGTTCATTTCATAAAAGCTCAGGAAATTCCGCTGACGGGGGAGTGTGGAAAGGTTAATTGGGCCTTAATCTGGCTGTAGTTTTTGAGGGATTTATAGATGTCTTAGACCCACCTTTCTATCTCTCTCTACAACTTCTGCACGGCGAGAAACTGAAGAAAAAAACACATTTGTAGGATCTCTTGACACATGCTTATCAACTTGGCGTAGTTGGTAATAGCTAATTTGCTGAACTAATCAATACACTTGAAATCCAACCTGCAAGATGGTTGCTAACTAGACTAGTAGTATGCTTAAGTCACTTTTCAGGGAACATGGTCTGTCACCTTGAGCTGACCCCAAGCCTCATCTGATTGTTATCATATGTTTTAATGAACATGTTATCAGTGACTTAGTGGTCAGGCTCATCCTCCAATCAATACTGCTCTAATCTATCAACAGGATTGACTCAGAATGAGCTGAATTAGGAGATACAAAGATAAATGTATGTATTTGTGATGTAAGCCTAGTCTTTGATGGTTTGTGAACATGAACTAAACTAGAACTAAAGCTAGTATGTGCACATTGTTTCAGTACAAATACACACACACACACACACACACACACACACACACACACACACACACACACACACACACACACACACACACACACACACACACACTTACTTTAAGGGAGAGGAAGACAGTCACACACCAGAGAGTGGCCCATGATTACAGACCACTCATTTGTTATGCTCTCTGGCAAATCAGTGGCGATTCACATGACAAATAAAAGGGAAAAAATGAACAGCTGTCACGGTGTGATGTGTTAATTTCCTGACAGTCTCAGCACTGAAACCAATTACTGATTTAAGGGCAAGGAGGAAGAGGCCCTCTGCAGTGGCTAATTAGGCTCCTTCAAGACTTAAAGGAGAAAAGCAAAACAAGAGAAGGGAGAATCAGGCAGGTAGTCAGAGGAGCTTCATAAAACAGACAATCCCCCAGTCTACACTAGTCTCTCTCTTCTCTCTGCATCTCTCTCTCTCTCTTTTCCTCTCTATTTATCTCTCTCTCTCTCTCTCTCTCTCTCTCTCTCTCTCTCTCTCTCTCTCTCTCTCTCTCTCTCTCTCTCTCTTCTCTCTCTCTCTCTCTCTCTCTCTCTCTCTCTCTCTCTCTCTCTCTCTCTCTCTCTCTCTCTCTCTCTCTCTCTCTCTCTCTCTCTCTCTCTCTCTCTCTGTCTCTCCTTTCTCTTTCCCTGTCTTACTCTTTCTCAAAATCGTATGGTCTCTGTATTTTCCCACCCTCTATTTTGTTTCCCCCCTGCTTTTTTTTCAGTCTTTTCAGGGTCTTTCTGTGGTTTTCTCTTTCTCTTCAACCCTCCCCTCGCTCCCAGTCCCCAGAGCCCCAGCCTAGAGCGCAGGGGGCAGCCATGGCCCCAGTGGGCCAGTGTATTTTACAGTATAATGCAGATCATTTCAAAATATTTATTCGCTTTCATCCGTGACCTGCTGGGTGTGCAGGGCTGAGCATGCTGTAATTGGAAGGTTCACGGTGGCTCTGGTTTATTTCAATGCTGGAGCTCTTTAGGAGATTGGCCCTGTCCCTGCTCAGCCTAATCTGCTAATAATACCTTAGTCTAATGGTGTCAATGGCCATACACCATGAGAGCACAGGTTGCACAGTGTGGCTGGAGCTCAGAAGAGACAATGGTACCAATCATGGACACTGTATAAACATTAAACAAGGTATTGGTACATTTAAATAGGTTATGGTCTTTAATATGCCTTGATGTTGCCAGATTAAACGTAGACACTCATCAACATTCCTTTGTTAGTCTACATACAGTGGGGAAAAAAAGTATTTAGTCAGCCACCAATTGTGCAAGTTCTCCCACCTTAAAAGATGAGAGAGGCCTGTAATTTTCATCATAGGTACACGTCAACTATTACAGACAAATTTAGAAAAAAAATCCAGAAAATCACATTGTAGGATTTTTAATGAATTTATTAGCAAATTATGATGGAAAATAAGTATTTGGTCACCTACAAACAAGCAAGACTTCTGGCTCTCACAGACCTGTAACTTCTTCTTTAAGAGGCTCCTCTGTTACCTGTATTAATGGCACCTGTTTGAACTTGTTATCAGTATAAAAGACACCTGTCCACAACCTCAAACAGTCACACTCCAAACTCCACTATGGACAAGACCAAAGAGCTGTCAAAGGACACCAGAAACAAAATTGTAGACCTGCACCAGGCTGGGAAGACTGAATCTGCAATAGGTAAGCAGCTTGGTTTGAAGAAATCAACTGTGGAAGCAATTATTAGAAAATGGAAGACATACAAGACCACTGATAATCTCCCTCGATCTGGGGCTCCACGCAAGATCTCACCCCGTGGGGTCAAAATGATCACAAGAACGGTGAGCAAAAATCCCAGAACCACACGGGGGGACCTAGTGAATGACCTGCAGAGAGCTGGGACCAAAGTAACAAAGCCTACCATCAGTAACACACTACGCCGCCAGGGACTCAAATCCTGCAGTGCCAGACGTGTCCCCCTGCTTAAGCCAGTACATGTCCAGGCCCGTCTGAAGTTTGCTAGAGTGCATTTGGATGATCCAGAAGAGGATTGGTCATGTCTTATGGTCAGATGAAACCAAAATAGAACTTTTTGGTAAAAACTCAACTCATCGTGTTTGGAGGACAAAGAATGCTGAGTTGCATCCAAAGAACACCATACCTACTTTGAAGCATGGGGGGTGGAAACATCATGCTTTGGGGCTGTTTTTTCTGCAAAGGGACCAGGACGACTGATCCGTGTAAAGGAAAGAATGAATGGGGCCATGTATCGTGAGATTTTGAGTGAAAACCTCCTTCCATCAGCAAGGGCATTGAAGATGAAACGTGGCTGGGTCTTTTAGCATGACAATGATCCCAAACACACCGCCCGGGCAATGAAGGAGTGGCTTCGTATGAAGCATTTCAAGGTCCTGGAGTGGCCTAGCCAGTCTCCAGATCTCAACCCCATAGAAAGTCTTTGGAGGGGAGTTGAAAGTCTGTGTTGCCCAGCGACAGCCCCAAAACATCACTGCTCTAGAGGAGATCTGCATGGAGGAATGGGCCAAAATACCAGCAACAGTGTGTGAAAACCTTGTGAAGACTTACAGAAAACGTTTGACCAGTGTCAAAGGGTATATAACAAAGTATTGAGAAACATTTGTTATTGACCAAATACTTATTTTCCATCATAATTTGCAAATCAATTCATTAAAAATCCTACAATGTGATTTTCTGGATTTTTTTTTCTCATTTTGTCTGTCATAGTTGACGTGTACCTATGATGAAAATTACAGGCCTCTCTCATCTTTTTAAGTGGGAGAACTTGCACAATTGGTGGCTGACTAAATACTTTTTTTCCCCACTGTAGATCATATTATGGCCAGATATCAAAATTAATGATTTTCTCTTCATTTCAAACAAAGGACAACATCTTAGATTTTTTTTCTCAGTTGTATTGTATGGAGAATTGTAAAACAAACTGGGATGAAACATTTGTATTTCATTGTTTATAAATAGATAATTATTTTTAATTTCTTTAGATCAAATGCAGAGACTATCCCCTGGGATGTCCTTGGCTAGTTATTGTGCACAGCTTGTTTTTATACAATTGGGCTGAAGTAAACAATATATTTTTTACACATTTACATTAAGGAAATGCAAAAGCAGTTGTTTGAAATGCAAAAATGTGTACTGCCTTTTAGTTCTAAACAACAGTATGAAATCCAACTTCACTTGACCTGTTATATAGGGGCTTTATCATTTTGTTTGATACTACCTATTGGTTTGGGGTGACATGTGGGAGGTCAGTACTGTATGTAATACTGTAAATAATAGTATGGTATAATATGCAAGTAATTGTACACTTGCTTTATGACCAAGGGAAAAATGCACATGACTATAATTCATTGCACATTTCGACGGATTCTGCAAGTTTTTAATGAGTCTGTTTGGACTGCATTATACCCCAGGGTGAATTTCCTGCTGCACTGCCTCTTGCAGTAACTGTAGTACTGTTTAAGGATGGGTTTCTGTAGTGATGCAGTGAGAGAGCTGGGGTTGCCAGGTCATGGGTTGCCAGGTGACAACGTCTGCACCTTCACCTCGAGCCTGCTCAGATCTTCAGCTGACCCTGTTGTCCCAATAATTTTTAATACTTACCTTAAAGGGTGACTGCACTTCAAGATTTGGCCTCGTTTTAGATTTGGTTCATTAAGTAACGCTAGTGGTCATGACTGAATTCAAACGTGAGTTGGTTTCGGGGTGCGGTTTGAAGGTGGGTGTCTCTTGTGTGTGTTCGCAGGTGGGAAGAGTTAGCCAAATTAATTTGTCAATTAGATTCAGCCGGCTGCTGTGTGACCATGGCAAAGTTGGTTAGACTTTGGATAGCCTATCTGCAGGGCTAGTTAGGGACCATCAATAAATTACACAATGCAAATTAGACAATATTTTCATGTTATTTTAGTTTTCTCATTAAATGCTTTCAATATTTGAATTTCTACAATTTATAGTTGGTTGGACGTTTCTGAGTGCAGTACACAAGTAAGTGATGATTACTTGTGCGCTGCCAGCTGTGGGCATGTGGGCAGGATTGAAAAAAAAAATTCTTCATTTAAGTTGTGATGCAGTCACAACCACAAGTCTCACAAAACTCTGTTTTGGACGAGACTGACATTATGACCAAAAAACACCTATTTCCACATTGTAGTCAATTTTGACAGTATAATCAATGCTTCTGACTCATATTGATGCCGCATAGGCTGTTTTCTAAACAAGGAGTTGTGTTTTAGGCACAGTTGCTCTTTAAACAGCTTTTCTAGCCAATTACGAAAATGTCCACAAAATACTTTGTTGACAAACTAAGTTGGGCCATTTGAAATGAAATTGTTTTTTATTCTAGTTCTCTGTAAAATAACTGTCTGGCTGTAGTTCAATGCAAACCCTTGTTGAAATCATAATATGCAGGGTGTTTGTCAAAATTGTAGACAAATGAAGCTCGCTGAAATGTTTATTTTTATCTCCCTCAGTCATTTCATTTATAAATGTAATATTTCATTTTTGTTTTGTATGCTTTTATATCAACTATGATCCACCCATTATATTTACTATATTTTTATACATAGGCACACACACTTCAGAATTGACCCTCACAGGCCAAATATTTCTCAATTTCCTGTATCCTATATCATTGGATGCATGTCAATTATGATACCATTTTAGGGCAATTGGATAAGGTTTTCTCAGGGTCTATGTTGTTGACATTCTATCCACAACCTTTTTCTCCACCATTTTACATATATTAGACCGCTATTACATCATATATTCTCTAGTGAATGTTGGAAATTATTTCCCCCATTGTGGTGTAGGAGGAGGAGAGGTGGACATTCAGGACTCCCATATTGACTCTTGTCTCTTAGGGTTTCTAGATGGCTGGCTTTCTGATGATGGTATTGGCATTGGGATTCTGGTTTGGCTAGGTGGCCTGGTGCATGGTTGATTCATATACTGTATGGGGCAGCCAACTCACTGTCTGACCCTGGTTCTGCCTAAAAGGTTGTAGCAGATAAGTATCTCCTTTTACACATATTAACCATTCTCCACTCTTTTCTCCTCTTTTCACTGCTCTTCTGTAATGCATGCAGTTGCGCAGCTGCACGCAGGATCGCAGACAGGCCGATCATCGCTTGATTTATAGCACTGACCGCTGCCTGCATCTCTCAGGCTAATGACACATACACTAAAGTCATTGATTTGTATGAATGGCCTCCGTTGTTCATCTATCACAATTGAATGTAAGAGTTTGCAATGCAGAGGTAGAGAGGAAGGGGAATAGCACCCTTTCATAGGGGGAGGAGTGAGCGTGGAGGGGGAGGAAGAGGCATGAGGAGGAGGAGGGGAGGGGAGGGGGGGAGGACCCAGGGGCCACATATCCCACCAGTCATGAGTCATTTGCTGCTTCTTTAATATGTACTATTCTCTGTTTATGTAAATAGACCTGGAAACAGGATGCTGTGTTCAATAAAGCAGATAATAGCAACAACAAGGAGCGTTCACCGGAATTACCTCTGGTCTGCTGAAGAAAGATTTCGGAAAAAGGGAGAGGGAAAGGGATTCAACATGGAGGGTTTTGCAGGTTCTCTGTATTAAAGAATCATATTATTTTATTGAATTAGAATCAGAATGAAATGAAACACCAGACGCCATATTTATGTACGCACGATGCAAGGTCATGGAAGCTTTGGCTATCCACTGTCACGCCCTGGCTCTGGGACTCTGTTATGTTGAGCCAGGGTGGGTTGTTTCTATGTGTTTTGTGTGCTAGGTTGTTTATCTAGTTCATTTGTTTCTATGTTGGCCGGTGTGGTTCTCAATCAGAGGCAACGTGAATCAGCTGTTGCTTGTTGTCTCTTCCCCCTGGAGACCCTCCCCAGTACCTAGCCGCAGTGTGCCCTCCATGGCCACAGTTGGTGCAGGGGACGGCCCCCCTCGGGCTCCTTCTCCTCCTCTCTCTAGCGCCAGCACCTCCGAGCTCCATAGGGCTCGGCTCGGAGGTGCTGGAGGATGGAATGGACGGCCCCCACTCGGGACATCCGCGGGTGACCAGCAGGGTGTCGAGACGGATGGACATGTCCACCAACTTGTCGAACGAGAGGTTGGTGTCCCTGCAGGCCAGCTCTCGGCGGACGTCCTCCCGCAGACTGCATCGATAGTGGTCGATGAGGGCCCGCTCATTCCACCCTGCATCCGCCGCTAGAGTCCAGAATTCCAAGGCGAACTCCTGGGCGCTCCTCTTCCCCTGTCGGAGGTAGAATAGACGCTCCCCCGCCGCTTTCCCCTCAGGTGGATGGTCGAACACGGCCCTGAAGTGGCGGGAGAATTCCGCGTAGGTGATAGTGGCGGCGTCTATCCCCCTCCATTCGGCGTTGGCCCACTCCAATGCTTTGTCGGTGAGACAGGAGATGAGGGCGGAAACGCTCTCGTGTCCCAAGGGCGCCGGGTGTACAGTGGCCAGGTAGAGTTCCACCTGCAGGAGGAACCCCTGACACCCGGCAGCGGTGCCATCATACGCCCTCGGGAGCGAGAGCCGAATCCCACTGGATTCCGGAGCTTGGATGGGCGGACTGGCCAATGGGGGTGGTGAGGTAGGTGGAGGTGTGGGTACCCCTCTGTTCTCCCATCGGTGCAGAGTATTTATTACGTCCTGCAGGGCGGTCACGATTTGATGGATCCTGTCGTCCTGCCCGCGGACGCGCTCCTCCCACGACTCGGGCGCTGCTGCTGCTCCTGCTGATTCCATCGTTGATGTGTAATTGTCCGCCTGTCAGCAGGTGCTGTATTGTTTTGCTCCATTGTTTTGGAGAGTTTTCGCACTTGTGTGCGCACTTATTTGTATTTTGGTGTTTACGCGCGGTGTGCGTAATCGCTCGCCTCTGGGCTCTTTTGAGGCCCGTTTGTTATTTCTTGGTCGTCTACTAAAGTGTGTTGGACGAAGCTTCTGTGTCCTGCGCCTGATTCCTGCACCACATCCACATTCAGCTATTCCTGACAGAAGATCCCACCATAACTGGACCAAGCAGCGTGTCCAGGAGCCAACGCCAGAGGTGACTCTGATGGATGTCCACTTCGACTGGGTCAAGCAGCGTGAGGAGGAGAGAGGCTGGACTTGGGAGCAGAGGAGCGAGAGTCTGGCGAGAGCCATGGAGGCCTGGCCCACGGGGAGGAGAGACGCCCAGAACATTTTTAGGGGGGGGGGGCTCACGCCGTGGACAACGGGGCAGCAGGAGGCCGGGATAGAGTGGTTCAGCGGGTTGGCAAAGGAGGCCGCCAGGTTACGGGAGTCACTGGTCACCAGGGGGAAGGAGAATGTAGAGGCACGGCGAGAGGTACTGGGGTGTGTTGCCAGTCCGGTCCGGCCCGTTCCTGATCCCCGCGTAGGGCCAGTGGTGTGTGTCCCCAGTACGGTCCGGCTTGTTCCTGTCCCTCGCACCGAGCCTGTGGTGCGCGTCGCCAGCCCGGTCCGGCATGTTCCTGCCCCTCGCACCAAGCCTGTGGTGCGCGTCGCCAGCCCGGTCCGGCCTGTTCCTGCCCCTCGCACCAAGCCAGTGGTGCGCGTCGCCAGCCCGGTCCGGCCCGTTCCTGCTTCCCGCACCAAGCCAGTGGTGCGCGTCGTCAGCTCGTTTTGGTCCGTTCCTGCTCCCCGCACCAAGCCAGTGGTGCGCTTCGTCAGCCCGGGTTCGGTCTGTCCCTGCTCCCCGCACCAAGCCTGTGGTGCGCGTCGTCAGCCCGGTCCGGCCTGTTCCTGCTCCCCGCACCAAGCCAGTGGTGCGCTCCGTCAGCCCGGTTCGGCCCGTCCCTGCTCCCCGCACCAAGCCAATGGTGCGCGTCGTCAGCCCGGTCCGGCCTGTTCCTGCTCCCCGCACCAAGCCTGTGGTGCGCGTCGTCAGTCCGTTCCGGCCTGTTCCTGCTCCCCGCACCAAGCCTGTGGTGCGCGTCGTCAGTCCGGCACAGCCTGTGCCTGGGTCACCGGTGCCTGGTCAGGTACCGGTTAGCTGCTCCACATCGGAGCCTGAGCGATCCGCTCCACCGATGTCCAGTCCAGATCCAGCCAGCAGGGCCAGACCGGACCAGGGGCGCTATGGGGGGGTTTGTTGGAGGGTGGGGGTCAAGCCGGAGCCGGAACCGCCTCCGAGGAGGAATGCCCACCCGGCCCTCCCCTGTTCGGTTTATGTTTGGCGCGGTCGCAGTCCGCGCTTGGGGGGTACTGTCACGCCCTGGCTCTGGGACTCTGTTATGTTGAGCCAGGGTGGGTTGTTTCTATGTGTTTTGTGTGCTAGGTTGTTTATCTAGTTCATTTGTTTCTATGTTGGCCGGTGTGGTTCTCAATCAGAGGCAACGTGAATCAGCTGTTGCTTGTTGTCTCTGATTGGGAACCATACTTAGGTAGCCTGTTTTGCCACAGTGTTTGTGGGATCTTGTTCCGTGTTTGTTTAGTGTCTATTGCCAAGGACGTCACGTATCGTTTTGTTGTTTTGTTCGTGTGATCATTAAAAATAAAAGTATGTTCGCATTCCACGCTGCGCCATTGTCCTCTGGGTTCGACGATCGTGACATCCACATGGAACATCATATGGTATTGGGTCAGTGTTGTGGAGAGAAATGTGGGATTTAATAATATAATATGGCTCAATCATAAACATGAATGTACAGATGTAAGGTCCTAGACCTTACACCACATGGTTATAACAATAAAAGTAGCCATGTTTCTTCCTGTATGGTAAAAGTCAGAATGTTATGTCAACAAATGAGACAAAAAAAGTTCCCTTTTTTCACAATAGATAATTACAGAATCCAACTGCATCTGCAATCCACCATCCCTAATTGTTTTGCCTCAGACACTTACTGCAAGACACAGTCCTTCACACACACATGCACATAGATCATCCCTCTCTGGAAACACACAAACACACACCACCCTGTTGCATACCTACTCTGTTCCTGTGTGCCCTTTCCACTTCCACCTCTCACAGGAAACAGTGAGTTTTGACCCGGCTGGTGTTAAATCAGTCTGTGCACAGGAAGAACCTTCCAGGAGGGAAACAAGATAGATGGCCTGTGGGAAGACATCTCATCACTTTAAAACATGAGTGTGCAGTTCTAAAAGTACAACTCAACAGCAAAGTGGACCACATCACAGTGCAAGACCACAAAGCAATAAACAGCAGCAAAACTAAATCATGTCACTTATAGGGCTCTATTTTTGGCTGGGGGTAAGTGTCAAATGCACATTAGTTTGTAATTTCGTCATGTAAACACTAGCGCAATGGCATTTTCCAGCCCTTACGCCAGGTTTGGATTTTTACCTGTCTAACATGAGTTGGCTTGCGCTGGTGGGAGGGTAGAAATATTTGAGGTGTGTCCTTAAAAATGTGCGCCAATATGCCAATTTAGCAATTTTGCAGTTTGCAAACTCCCATATGATAGTCACTTTTTACTAATTACATAGTCACATTTTCCCATTGAGGGAAAAACAACAAGTTATTTTGACTGTGAGCTGGCTGACTCCTCATGGTCACTCAAGCTACAAGGTTCTACTCTGCCATCAGCCACCTAATCAGCTAATGATGGCAGGAAATGAGCAGGTTCACTCCCAATAAATCCACCCCATGGAAATGTCTGGGTTTTAGTGCCTGCTCACTCATCTCACTCCACACATCAGTGAATTAAAGTCACCCCTTTGGTAACTGTGTTCTGTCCAGCACTGCCCTGGTACATATATAACTCTCCTACTGCAGATCTTATGTTGTGTTTGACCTCCTGTCACTTTAGTTATTGACCTCACACCAACATGTACAAACACGCACCCATGCATGCACACACGCACACACGCACACATACACAAACTTTGTCTGTATAGGAAACTAGTTCCAAATGAAATGCAGATGTCATGACTCATGTGTTACGAGACCATATTCAATTACGGAAGATCTAAACAAATCTGTCAGTTATGTTAATCAAAACCACGACTTGTTTCAGAAAACAATAACAACATGAGGAACAGGAAAGCAGTCACCTGTGTTTGGAATGTTGGCGTTGAACTGATGAGTCTTTTAGCAGATGTTTTCATACCTGAAAAGGAAATTACAAGGATTTCTTAAATAATGCTGGAATAGCTGTTAATTCAATTTAGAATGATGTAAGACAGCCTGCTATCATTGATTGAAAATGAATTACAGAGGACATTCCATAAGTGTGCCTGTAAAATGTTCAAAGTTTTGTTAACATTGGTGAAGATGTTCTCAATTAAAATAGAATCCAGCTGTGTGCTACGCTACCCATCACCAACATCCCCTAATAGAATGAATTCTCAAGGTAGATAGAATTTAAACAGTGCGATCGCCAAAGCCTTCAAACCCGTCTCCGGGATAATAACGAGATGTCATGCCTTTAAACGGTCAGCTTTAAAATGAGGGGAACATTTGTCATTTAAGCGGCTCTCAGTCGAAGGCGTCTGTCAGTACCGGCTCCACTCACACAGACGGATCCAATTACGGGGACTGGACATCTCTAACAAGGTGCGAGGAAAAGGCTTCCTGGACAAACAACGTCCCCCTATAATGAGAGACCCTCATTTGAGTGATTTGAGTGTCTCTGAGCCCAGGGATTGATTCTGCAGCAAACTATCAGAAATACAGGATCCAAACAGGGAATTAAAAAACGGAGATGTTTGCAAGGCACGTATCAAGCTCAGGGGCTGAGGTAGAAAACGTTGTTTGTCTCTTTTCTGTCTAGCAGACACACAGCCAGGAGCTCAAACTTTAGAGCGGGAGATTATTAATCATGCCTGAGCCAGGCCTGTCAATACAAATGATACAGGACAAGGAAAAAAACAAGATGGCATAAAAAGTTTCACAAGTGGCTAATTTTGCCTCATTCACTCGCATAGCTAACCACGACATGGATTGTCAATGTGCACTGTGATCAATGCTCCAGGGCCCCGTGGAACCCATTGATTTCTCAACTCCCAGATTTCAGCGTGGCTCTTCATCAACAAAAGCACTTTGTCCTTCCCAAATAATCAGATCGAAGGGCCTCATCCCCTGAGAGAGCCGATGTTGCACAGTGGCGACTCTGCAGTGTCTCTGGCTGATGCTAAGCCTAGTGTTGCTGCTGATGAACGCTGAGACTGTGTCAGATCTGACCCCCTGGGGCAGTGCATTCTGCTGCCCTCACTGCTTTCTGAGAGGGAGATGCATGCTCAACAAATGACTCCTCACTCAATGCACATGTATGAATACATAATTCTAGCAGAGCCTATACAAATCAATACATCATAACTGAAGAAAAAAAAGTGTTACAATGGTTTATTCAGAAATGGTACTATGGTTTATTCGCATCCTAGCAGATGTTATGTAAGAAAAATATTATATTTTGGTCACAATTTTTTGAAATAATGTATCTAGCTATGACCTTTAACTCATGACCTACACTACATTACATCATCACCTAGACTAGGTTAATTTAATTAAGATGTGTGTCTGAAAAAAAAGTGTCTGAACTTTACTCCTGTTCTGATTGGCAGTCATCTACAGTACGCCATCTGCATTCCATCAAACCTGTAGTTGCACTCCAGGAAACCCAAATGTAATTCCTCTTCCTGACTGCCCATGAATGTATTTCCTGTCAATATAAGAGGTATAAATAGATGTGAGACGGTGACCATTCATAAATCTAGTTAAATATTTAAAGAGGGTATTTGGACAGGGAAGAGGAAAGAGGGAGGGAGAGAACGAGGGGTGCTCAAGTTGCGGCTCAATTTGATCAATTGTCCTACCTCTGTACTCAGAAAATTACAAATTGGAATCATGGAATCAGCAGCCGTTTATCATCATAGGGGGAACATGGAGGCTCACACACCACAATCCTGGGGACAGAAGCAGGGAAAAGGGTGTATGAACTCTGCCAAATAGTGCTGCTCTGAATAAACAAAGGGAAATAGGAGACAGAATTTAAAGACACATTGTTATAATTGGTTCTCTTTTGTCAATAGGCTGAGTGATTTTAAGCCACAGCTCAGTAAAATTATATTATTTATGAAATAACATTACATCTATTTGTATTGGCACTTGTTACAAAGCCCTTAACAAAGAATCCCAGTTTACAGTAGAAATGTTAATGAGTGCTCCTACAGATGTGCAACTGATCTGTGATGCGTGTTTTCTTTTGACTTTCACACATAAATGACCTATGTGCTGTTATGTGGATCTCTGAGACATGTTGACAACGTAGAGAGGCTGTGCCAACTGTGCCACTGACCGAGTGGCATTGAGTTCTTCATGAAAGACTGCCTCCACAGTGCTGTCGAAGGTTCTGAGGTTAGTGGATGGTGCCGGAGGAGAGAAGGGCAGAGATACACTGGAGATGCTCATTAGAGAACCATTTTAATAAGCTGACTCCAGGCTTGACATGAGACATTTAGATACCCTCTATCTCCTAATAGTTTTGATTAGTTGATATAATTGGTACACCTTATTGTGCCGCTGAAGTAATAGTAATGTGTGCAAGTAGCTTAAAGTCTCCAAAACGATGAGGGGAGAAAGAGCTCTTTGTAAATGAGATGACGTTATTTGATTGCACAACTTGTGAGGTTATTTAAAACCGTCTGTGACATGCGGCACGCTCTTCATTTTAGAAGGCTGAATAATGGTGCTGTGGCTTTGTAATTATGCGATGTAGAAATGTGTGATGTAATGGTCAGAGTTCATTTTAATGAAGGTGTCACACAATTCAAAACAACCATGCAGTTCTGTCTGCAGACAGCTGACTGTTTGTTCAAATATAAAGCCCTAACTACCTGTCGTTAGTTTGCCCAAATCTCTAGTGTTAAAAAACAATTACCAAGATTAACCCATGGTTGTTTACACATTCTCAGTACAATAATCACTTTTATATGAACATGAAGTTATCTGGGTAGGAGTTTCTGTTTTGTTCATACTTTCTTGTCTTGTTAGTCTGGTGCATTTACGCAACTGATTACACTCACAGGTCCACCTGTAATGTTGGTCAATAGAGTGAAAGACACAAATATCCTCACCCATTTTTCTGTTAGTTATTTTTACTTTAGATTTCAGATGGAGACCCATTCATGTGAGCTGAGCTGTCTACCACTCTCAGTCTCCCCCCGGCTTTCATTTTGGCAATTATGAACCGACATGAGAGCCTTCTGACATTTGTCTATCAACGCTGCTGTGAGTCACAACCCTAATTAGTGTCTGAGGAAAAACAAAAGACCGGAGAGAAATTCTCCCTCTGGTGACGTTTAATGATCAAGCCCTAAGGGTCTCAACCAGCCATGGAAACAGAATCTCAGCATCCAAAATCCACTTTAAGCAGACCTCCTGTGGGCCCCCTTCAGTCATCCTGAGCAGGTCCGGCCTGCCTCCTTCCTTCCCTTCCTGTGCTGTTTTGGGGTGCAGGGTGTTGCTATTATTCTAATTTGTTTGTGACCTGATCAGTGTGGCAGCAGTAGTCCGTGTGAAGATGGATTCTGTGCTCCCTCACTGGGCCCAGGCAAACAATGTGCACACAGGAGATAGCCAGGGATAAAATATGTATTAGTTTTCACAAAAGCTCCCATTTTTATGCCGCTTTGGAAGACAAAAATAGAGAGGGGGGAAGAGAGATCTGAATCTACTTACTGCAGCACAATCCCCCACACTGCAACAAACAGAGCAATATTGTGAAATCTGGACGTGCTACTTTTTTATCATTATTTTCAATCTCAAGGTCCCTTCTTGTAACCAGCCATTTAGTCTTGAGTTTCTCTTTTCTCTTTTCTCCCACTCTTCCTCATTTCCCTCTCCCTCCTTTTTTCATTTTTTATCTGACAAGCCCTGGGTTTTCAGAAAAGAAAGCCAGCATTAATTAAGACAGTGCCAGCTGTAATTTTCTTGGGAAGTAAATTTCTGCACAACTAAAGGTTACGGGGACCTTTTCACTGTCAGAATTTACTACAGCCTGTGAATGTTAATGCAGCTAATGAAGACATGCTCTCAGTCTCTGAACTTAAAAGTACCATAGGAAAGAGGGAGGAAGGAATGGGCCAGAGAAAAACGAGAGAAAGAGCGAGGACAAGGAAAATTCGATTTGAGGAATACATTTGGAGTCAATGCATTAATTAATTAATTGTCCAGTGCGTATCATAATTTCCATCTATTTAAGTTTTGAGAAGTACAGTATGTGATGGTTCTGATAAACAATCTTCAACATTAGGAGTTTGTTCCTGTTTCAATCTTGCATTGGTGTATTATAGATGTCTTTCAGAAATAGGTCTAAAAGATGACCTACAGGTAGTTCTAGGACAACTCCACCCTATTTAATTTAAAGTCTGTAAATAAACAGCTAGACTGGGTCAGCATGGAGACATGAATGGAGGCTAACACCTTTTTGACGAGAGAGAAATATTTTAAATAAACACGGTTACACCCAATTAGGATTTACATTTTAGAAACGTTCAAAGATGGACATGGTCATGAATGAAGGCCACCAGGCAATAATCTGGCCACCACATCCATGCCGCTAGGAAGAGAAAAGATCTGTTGTGTTGTTGGGATTAATTATTTAAACAGGAGCAGAGCGCTCAGGCTACAGACCGACATGGAGGCCATTAGGTAGTGTTATGTGTGTTCACTTAATGGGCAGCTTTGGTCAAAAATAATAATCAGAACAAGCACAAACACACACACTCAGACACACACGCATGCACGCACACACACATGCACACATTCTGCCATTACACTGCTAGCAACAACAGACTGTCCACATATGCACTTCTAGGCTGTGCCAGCCAGACAGGGAGGACGATAGGGCTAGTCTACAAAGCAGAGCTGTTTAAAAGGCCTTGAGTCTTCACCTCTGCTCTGCTTGCCTTTCTGATAGCACCAGAAAAGTGAAGGAATAAAACAAACAGAAAATAACGCTTTCCCCCTGCAGCAGCAGACGTGGGGGCAGATCGCTACGATCAATGACAAGGTCAGAAAGCAGGCGTAGAGACCAGCAGCATTCCTGAAGAAAGTAATATTTAACCTGAGGCGAGAGAATCATTTCACTTTCTAATGATCAGTTTAAAAAATCTCCTCTGTCAGAGGCGGCAGATTTATACAAATTAATGGCCTTTAGTGAAAATCTCCAGCGCTTGGGTTATTAATTGTTAAAGTGCATACATTAAACAAAATGAGTAAAAAGTCATTTTAATAAATTATCTTCTCCAAAAACCTGCTCGAAAGGACCATTGGGCTCAGCACATGAGCTGTAGTGAATATGAACCTTCAAAATAATACGGAATAAATAAGAGAAAGAGAGAGAAAAAACATCAGGAGGAGTAATGAACAGACTGTCTGACACTATCTCATTATTTTCAACCCCTACTCAATTATCTGGCCCTCTACACCTTCTAACATATCCTTAATTCCTGGCTTACTCTCTCTTTTTTGAAGATAGCTTTGGCTCCTGAGTGAGCTTTAGGCTGGGCTTCATAGGTGAGGAGGCTACGTGCCGAGCTGCGGAGGGTGTTGGGTTGCCAGATCTTGATGTGGGATCCATGCCCCTCCACTATATTTGGGGTTAACTTCAGTTCAGTCGACAGGGCTAATAGGGCTTTTAATTACACAGCGCTCTGGTCAACTGAGCACGCTCCAGCAGATGGACAGCTCCTAGCCGACCCATTTCCCTTCCCCTGTCATGGCGGAAACATCACCCCTACGTCCTACCCTCTGCTTCACTGCCGTATGTGTGGTGTGAAGCTCACTTATCATTTTGTTGAACCAAAAAGCAGTGAAGATGGGCTAATGAATTATCAAAGAATATTTGCTTGCTTGTGTTCATGCCTGTCTGTCTCTTTTGCCTTGCACTTACTTTCTCCCCTCTTTCACTCTCTCTCAGTCTCTCTTCCTCTCTTGCTGCCTCTCTTACACACTCACACATGCACACACACACACACACACGCACGGGCACACACACACTAGACTGACTGATAGCTACTTGAGGTGTCATCGTTTTTACTTGAGGGAAGAGAGCAAGAGAGAGGAAGGGATGCTATTTCCCAAATTTGGCCCCTAGGACAAAAAGAGGCCTGCTTGATATTCATCGAGCTGCAAGTCTTGTTGGAGAGCCTGTGAAAATCTATTCACTATGATAATGAACAAATTGTCATACATTGGGCTCTGTCTCCATCTGACAGTGATAGTTATCAGAGAGAGAGATGGAGGTGTGGGGACGGGGAGGAGGGAGTGCCTGCCATCAAACCTGTCTGCACAGTCGTTCCCCACAGCTGCAGAGATTGGCCCCGTTACGGGGCTCTGCTTGTTGTTATGAAGGAAAGCCCCCTGGCATGTATCTCCTATCATGTCAGAGCTTCACATTTAAAAACTGTCTTCCCTGATTGATACATAGAATCAAAGGAGGGAAGGAGGGAAGGAGGGAAGGAGGGAAGGAGGGAAGGAGGGAAGGAGGG
Source organism: Coregonus clupeaformis (assembly GCF_020615455.1). NCBI lineage: Eukaryota > Metazoa > Chordata > Actinopteri > Salmoniformes > Salmonidae > Coregonus > Coregonus clupeaformis. The sequence goes on from NW_025534318.1 coordinate 76,480, forward strand.
AAGGAGGGGAGGGAGGGTGTGTGTCTGTGTGGATGTGTGTGTGTATTGTCACAGCCGGCTGCAGTCACAACACCTGTACTATGTGTCCACTTTTGGAATATCTCCAAACAACCAGTAGCACATTTTTGTTCCATATTGAAACAGTACATGTGTCATGATGAGGTTGTGTGGTGGATGCAAGAGCAACCTTCATTGTGGCTTGTATATTCTCCCTAAAATAGCACGGGAGATTGACAGTATGGTAGGACTGGAACAGATGGGCTGAGTGGCTCCCAGTGACAGTGCCATGCCATCACTCCTTTTAATGTGTCACATTGTCATCATGGTACTGCCACCCAAGGCCATGAGAGGCACAACAGAGAAGAGTGAGAGGACAGAGGAGCAGGGTGTGGCAAAATGTGTGACGGTGGCACCGGGTGTTTCAAGACAACCCATCCCTTTTGAGCATACCTGCCTGAGGATAGAAAAAATACACAATTCAAACATGGAGAACACCAAACCGTATATTTAAAATCCACCATTAACGAGCGTGGGGAAAAGTCAAATCTGATTAATTCTGTTCCGTCCTCATACTTTGGGGTTAAACGTCTGTCGTCTATTCCATTATTTGCATATAATTACCATAGAAATACTGGTAGGCCTAGAGGAAAGCAGTCGCGACAAGGGGAACCTGTAATTTCATTAGGTCAGGGATCGGAGTGTTTAACTTGGCACCCCTGGTAATGTATTCACTGTTGTCATACTTTAAGGGGACGGGGCAGTATGATAACTAGACTATATTTGGTTTTAGTGGAGGGGTACGTTTACTCTTTATAGATAGGAAGAGACATAGATTAGACATAGAAGCTGTCTTCCACATCTTTCTATCTTTATTATGCGCACTTTTATGACTAACATGCCACCAGCATAGTTTAATGGCATTATAGGTGTCCTAGTAACACCAGATGTTGGTCATCAGCGCTAGCCTAATTAACTAATTACCATATATCTTACCAGCCCTGGTCTCCTGTGTTATATCAATGACGGTCAGAGACAGCGGTACTGTAACTCAGTGATTTCTGTACGCGATGGTAGATATTAAATTGGCGCAACGGAGGTGTATACCCACACAAATGCCCTTGAAAGAAGCAGTCATAAGAAAGTATGCTCTGGAGAGCGTGTAGTAAATTACCAAGAGGAAATAGTAAAAAACAACAGCAATGAAGGGGAGGCTGTAGGTGGCTCTTAGAACGCTCCGGCTGATATGTTACATAAATCATTCTAATGTGAGACTAAAAAGTGTGCATATTTTAATAAGGCAAAGAAAGAGGGCACACCATGAAACACACACATACATACATGCACACACACACACACACACACACACACACACACACACACACACACACACACACACACACACACGCACACACACACATGCACACACAGTTAATATGAGTGAAATCTTTATACATATCTACATTTGTAACACAGCTTGATGTCCTGGACCCATTACAGAGCCATACTTCTTCTTAAGTCGCAGGAAGGGCAGATTCCCCACCTGGGAATGCTTGTGTTCTTATTGGCATTCATCAAAAGTCAGACAGCGCGTCTGGGAAAGTGAGCTGCTTTCTATTCTGCATGCGGTGATGGATATGCAGGATCAAGTGTCTGTTATGGTCAGACGCAGAAGAGTCACCCAGCTCATAAAGACTCTTTCTGCCAGAGGCTGTTGCTGTTAATCACTCTTACATACAAAACCAGCAGAGCCGCAAAGGTTATTGGAAAGGTTTCATGCTTTGGAGAACAACGCACACGCACTCATTGCTGAAGTGTTGGATGTGAATATATTCGGTGTGAATATATTATGTGAATTTCCCATGACAGATGACGCTGTCACAATACTCTTGGACAGTGTCATTTGGACACATTGGTCCAAAAGGTTCCCTCAGCCCACCTCTTCATCTCAGTGAGGAGAGGCTGTTATCTTCAAATGACGAATCCATACAGACATGATGATAGGTGTTGAATAGCGAAGAGCGGCAAGGCAGGAAGAGGTACATCCATCCGTTACCTATCTGAGTACAGGGGGGACAGGGGATGGGGATTGGGGGGTGGACGGGGGGCACTGTGAGCAGGTAAAACACTCCTCAAGCTCTCTGCCTTCGTGTGGCGTCTGCATCACAAACAGAAAACATACACGGTCCACACACACCAAGTTGATGGACCGCCGTGGTGTCTGAGAGGATTTGTCACTGATATCCATGCTGTGCCCTTAAGAAAATGACGGCACTGTCAGAAGGCATAGGAGGCCAGCGACACGTTGGATATAAATCTGGAGAGGAGATAAAGAAAGTACATGATAAATTAAGCAGTGCATATAAATTCTTAAGAGCCTCCATTTTAATGCCGGTCATTATTCAACAAATTTTTCTAAGAAATGCCACATGGGCAGGAACAAGTAATTAGGGGGAGAAAAGTGAAACTGTCACCCTTAATGGTTTACTCCGACGCCTCACCTTCTCTGCTGAAGTGGGGAGAGGGTCCAGAAGAGGCTACACAGCCAGGCGCTGGCTACAAACTGCCATTAGGCCCATTCTCCAAACTACTATTGGGGATGCCTCACATTCAATCCTTAACTTGAAGCGTTAGGGGATGTTTTTACTTCTTCCAAAGCCTATTCTCAAACGGTAGGTGTATTGGGATGAATATATGTGCTTCTGCATACTCCCCCAGAAACATACCACCCTTCTCTCTCCAATCGCCAAGGCCTCAATAAATCTGAAGTCACAGGGGATATTGTTAGTGTTGGGCAAAGTACTATTAAAATGAAGGGACATTTATGGATGATGCTTTGTAACAATTAATCAGGGAGTGTTGATTAATAAAGTTGGTCGGCTACTTTCCTGAAACCTGGGAGGCTATGAGCATTGTCAGACGGATCATTTTATTCATTATTTTTGATTAATGCACTGGGATACTCTGAATCCGAGAGAAGAGGAGAAAGAGAGAGAGAGAGGGTGGGGAGAAAAAAATAGTTTCCTCTATGCAAAATCATAAACAGTGAATGAGCATGTGTACGGTTAACCTTGGCCGTGGCAAAGAGATTTCAGGGGGAGAAATGTGCATATTCAGCAAATAAATTGCTGCAGGGATTAAAAAACAAATTGGGGGAGTTTGATGAACATCACCTCTCCAGACCTGTCCGTCTTCCACGAACGCCAGTGATTAATTAGTTTGTTTAGATACTCAATTAGTCCAGTGATGCAGAGAGACGTTGAGAGGGAGAGAGAGAAGGAGAGAGAGGGAGAGAGAGTGGGCAGACTGCTCCCTGATAAGGACAAAGGACGGAAAATAAATGTGAGTGTTTTTACTTTTTCCTCTCAATCTGCTGCCTCTCTCTCACCACCCCCCTTCCTATCTTTCTCTCTCTCCCTCTTTAGTTCCATAGTGACACTTCAGTAATTTTGTCTCCTTCAGCACACCTTGCTCACATGATCATTTCCTCTATGGATGTTCTCTTCTCTCCTCATCTCCCTTTAGTTGGTGTTCCTTTTACACGGCATACAGTGGGGAAAAAAAGTATTTAGTCAGCCACCAATTGTGCAAGTTCTCCCACTTAAAAAGATGAGAGAGGCCTGTAATTTTCATCATAGGTACACGTCAACTATGACAGACAAATTGAGAAAAAAAATTCCAGAAAATCACATTGTAGGATTTTTAATGAATTTATTTGCAAATTATGGTGGAAAATAAGTATTTGGTCAATAACAAAAGTTTCTCAATACTTTGTTATATTCCCTTTGTTGGCAATGACACAGGTCAAACGTTTTCTGTAAGTCTTCACAAGGTTTTCACACACTGTTGCTGGTATTTTAGCCCATTCCTCCATGCAGATCTCCTCTAGAGCAGTGATGTTTTGGGGCTGTCGCTGGGCAACAACTCCCTCCAAAGATTTTCTATGGGGTTGAGATCTGGAGACTGGCTAGGCCACTCCAGGACCTTGAAATGCTTCTTACGAAGCCACTCCTTCGTTGCCCGGGCGGTGTGTTTGGGGTCATTGTCATGCTGAAAGACCCAGCCACGTTTCATCTTCAATGCCCTTGCTGATGGAAGGAGGTTTTCACTCAAAATCTCACGATACATGGCCCCATTCATTCTTTCCTTTACACGGATCAGTCGTCCTGGACCCTTTGCAGAAAAACAGCCCCAAAGCATGATGTTTCCACCCCCATGCTTCACAGTAGGTATGGTGGCAACTCAGCATTCTTTGTCCTCCAAACACGACGAGTTGAGTTTTTAGCAAAAAGTTATATTTTGGTTTCATCTGACCATATGACATTCTCCCAATCCTCTTCTGGATCATCCAAATGCACTCTAGCAAACTTCAGATGGGCCTGGACATGTACTGGCTTAAGCAGGGGGACACATCTGGCACTGCAGGATTTGAGTCCCTGGCGGCGTAGTGTGTTACTGATGGTAGGCTTTGTTACTTTGGTCCCAGCTCTCTGCAGGTCATTCACTAGGTCCCCCCGTGTGGTTCTGGGATTTTTGCTCACCGTTCTTGTGATCATTTTGACCCCACGGGGTGAGATCTTGCGTGGAGCCCCAGATCGAGGGAGATTATCAGTGGTCTTGTATGTCTTCCATTTCCTAATAATTGCTCCCACAGTTGATTTCTTCAAACCAAGCTGCTTACCTATTGCAGATTCAGTCTTCCCAGCCTGGTGCAGGTCTACAATTTTGTTTCTGGTGTCCTTTGACAGCTCTTTCGTCTTGGCCATAGTGGAGTTTGGAGTGTGACTGTTTGAGGTTGTGGACAGGTGTCTTTTATACTGATAACAAGTTCAAACAGGTGCCATTAATACAGGTAACGAGTGGAGGACAGAGGAGCCTCTTAAAGAAGAAGTTACAGGTCTGTGAGAGCCAGAAATATTGCTTGTTTGTAGGTGACCAAATACTTATTTTCCACCATAATTTGCAAATCAATTCATAAAAAATCCTACAATGTGATTTTCTGGATTTTTTTTCCTCAATTTGTCTGTCGTAGTTGACGTGTACCTATGATGAAAATTACAGGCCTCTCTCATCTTTTTAAGTGGGAGAACTTGCACAATTGGTGGCTGACTAAATACTTTTTTCCCCCACTGTATGTGATGGATAAAAACGACCTGTTTGAAAGGAACATTGAAAGATATTGAATTTGGTTCTGATTACTTGTTTACATATCTTCATGAGTTGTGTGTTGTATCAGAGTGGATGTGGACAATGTAACTGACACATGCTTTCAATTATATGATAAAAGGTGTGTGCCTATTGTCTGTCTGGTGGAGATAAACCCTGCAGCATGTCACTCTGTGTAGTGATGTAAGGTCACAGAGAGGTTGATCAACAGCTGCTACTCTACACTTAGTTGATCCTATCTGTTTAGTGTAACATATATATATATATATATATATATATATATATATATATATATACTGTATACTGAACAAAAATATCAACGCAACATTTAAAGTGTTGGTCCCATAGTTCATGAGCTTAAATAAAAGATCCCAGAAATGTTCCATACACACAAAAATATGATTTATCTCAAATTTTGTGCACAAATTTGTTTACATCCCTGTTAGTGAGCATTTCTCCTTTGCCAAGATAATCCATCCACCTGACAGGTGTGGCATATCAAGAAGCTGATTAAACAGCATGATCATTACACAGGTGCACCTTGTGCTGGGGACAATAAAAGGCCACTAAAAGATTTTGAGTTTTGTCACACAACACAATGCCACATATGTCTGAAGTTTTGAGGGAGCGTACAATTGGCATGCTGACTGCAGGAATGTCCACCAAAGCTGCTGCCAGAGAATGTAATGTTCAATTCTCTACCATAAGCCACCTCCAACGTTGTTTTAGAGAATTTGGCAGTACGTCCAACCGGCCTCACAACCGCAGACCATGTGTAACCACGCCAGCCCAGGACCTCCTCATCGGATTTCTTCACCTGCGGGATCGTCTGAGACCAGCCACCCAGACAGCTGGTGAAACTGAGAAGTAGTTCTGTCTTCCAAATCGTTGAAATTGTTGCATGTTACGTTTACATTTTTTTGTTTATATATATATATATATATATATATATATATATATAAGCAAATAAGCATGATCCATGTCGCCCTCACACTAAAGTGGTGTATTTCTAGGTGTGTGTGTGTGTGTGTGTGTGTGTGTGTGTGTGTGTGTGTGTGTGTGTGACTGACAGGCCGTGTCAGGGCCTGTGTGAGCAGCCTTGTGAGAGACATGCTGGGTCGGCGGTGAGCTTAAGCCTGGACATTAATTATGGACGTGCGTCTGTTTCTCTGACGACGGCAAGCTGGAAGTTACATTCCCCTCTCTCATCACACTCACACGCAGACACACACAGACAGACACAGAGGCTACACACATACACACTATGAAACACACACATGCACTTCCAAGCAGCCCCCTTTTTCACTTTGTCACATCACATTTGCAAAAACAACAGTGAAAACATAACTGTTCTCTCCCTCTGCTTCTTCCTTTGTGTCTTTGTTCCCCCTCCTTCTGCCACCCGGTACAAATAGCTGGTTTCTGAGGGGGAAGCCTGTGAGGTTTTGACTGCTTCTCACCGGCCCGATAACCCGCCAAGGAGACTCAAAAGCTGCTGCTAATGGACTCGGGCCCGAGTGCTTGTCACACAAACATTTCTGCTGTCACAGCATTTTATCACACACACTCACACACACAGCGCAGCAGAACACAAGGCCTCACAAAGAGACAGCTTGCGCCTGTGTCCTAGCAACATGTCTCTCAATGCATCACTCTACACATTTTTCTTTATTCCATATGCTAGAGAGGAATGGATGTTTTCTCCATTGTATTGCATATGTGGGGAAAAGGATTTGTGTGGGGAATAGGATTTGTTGAGTGGTACCGGTTTGACAATCATCCAAGAGTAAATATTTGTTATACTTGTGTCCGATGATGCAGTATGAAATATTTGCTTGATAACCACTTTATATTGAAAATTTTACAGTAAATTGTATGCTTTATATGTCATTCTGTAAAATACAGCAAAGATAATGTTTTCCCCCTCTAGTTGTTTTATTTTAATTACTACAATTTAAGTAGTTAAAAAGTACTACGCCCACTATTATGTCCCCCATTCCAGTGGAATTTGACATTTTTGAGTTTGTCAGCTTTTATATGCTCTGAAAAGATGAGAAAGATAGGCCTCTTGGATCTCTTTGTTGAGGGATCAGACACATCACTGTCCCCAAAGGTCCAGGTCTCTGTGGCTCGACATAATTCAGCACAAATCGCTCTGCTCTCGTAATGGAGACTGTCCGAATTCCCCTCGGACCACAGCCCTTGTATCGCCGCTGTCTCTCATTTAGCCAGGCCTGCTCTTCAAATGAGCCTAACCAGGGGGGACTTGTAAGACCACCCCCCCTCTCCACACACCACTTCTGCTCCGACCCAAGTGGACTGAATTATTGATGGTGATCTTAAGATGTATTCGTTAAGCTACACAACTTGGATGGGGAGCGTTGGAGAGGGTGGGGTGGTGGTGGTGAAAGGGCAGGTATTTATGTTTGTGCACACAGGAGAGCCAGTCACTCTCTAATCCCCCCTTGTCTCGCCAGAGTCTCTTCATGGCCCCCATGCTCAATAGTTCTTTGGAGGGCCAAACTGACAAACACACAAACCATTTTTGATGTTGAACAGCTCACAAGACATGCTTTTAGATGTCTCAGAATGACAGTTGAGGGAATAGACTGTGGAAGAGTGGGGGGAAGGCCATGCAAGTTTAAAGAGACAATACAATGTGAGAATAGTTTGTTTTTGAGAGAAATAGAAGGAAAGGCAGACAGACAAAAAATAGTTAAGGGAGAAGGAGAGACATTCACTTCAATCTATACTTCACTCTACATACTGACTTGTATTTACAAGTCAAAGAACTTAGATACTCTGACAATAACAATAACATGTGGTATGTACTGTCAGCATCAGTCATCAAGAGTATGACTTCTGAATGTCTAAACTATCTAAGCAAGATGGCCCTACACTCTTAGAAAAAAGAGTTCCAAAAGGGTTCTTCAGTTGTCCCCATAGGAGAACCGTTTTTGCTTCCAGGTAAAACCCTTTTTGGTTCCAGGTAGAACCCTTTTGGGTTCCATGTAGAACCCTCTGTGGAAAGAGTTCTACATGGAACCCAACACAGTTCTACTTGAAACCAAAAAGGGTTCTTCAAAGGGTTATCCTATGGGGACAGCCAAAGAACCCATTTAGGTTCTAGATAGCATTTTTGTTTTTCTAAGAGTGTACCTCATCATAACCCTAAAATAATTTTGTTCAAGGAATTGTTTCTGTTTTTTTCAAAGAACGCCAGCGCCAATAAATTAATCAGGAAAACCCTACAGCTTGTACAGTGGGTGTCATGAGTATTCACATATTATTGTGTTACAAAGCGGGATTAAAATAGATTTAACTGTGATTTTTCTTTTTGTGAACTATCTACACAAAATACTATGTAATATCAAAGTGGAAATAAATTCTAACATTTCTTAGTCAATACATGTTGGAAACATCTTTGGCAGCTATTACAGTTGTGAGTCATCTTGGGTTAGTCTCTAAGAGCTTTGCACACCTGGATTGTGCAATATTTGTCCATTATTCTTTACAAAATTATTTAAGCTCTGTCAAGATGTTGGGGGGTCATGGCTAGACAGCAATGTTCAAGTTTGCCATAGATTTTCAAGGAGATTTAAGTAAAAACTGTAACTTGGCCAGTCAGGAACATTCACTGTCTTCTTGGTAAGCAACTCCAGTTACAATTTGGCCTTGTGTTTTAGGTTATTGTCCTGCTGAAAGGTGAATTTCTCTCCCAGTGTCTGGTGTAAAGCAGAATGAAGCAGGTTTTCCTCTAGGATTCTGCTTGTGCTTCGCTCCGTCCTTTTTCTTTTTATCCTGAAAAACTCTCCTGTCTTTGCCGATGTCAAGCATACCCATACCATGATGCAGCCACCACCATGCTTGAAAATAGGAAGGCAGTTACTCAGTGATGTGTTGTGTTGGATTTGCTCCAAATATGTATTCCTTTTGCCGTGTTTTCTTGCAGTATAACTTTAGTACCTTGTTTAATACAGGATGCATGTTTTGGAATATATTCTGTATATTTCTATTCTTCTTCTTCTTTTCACTGTCATTTATGTCATTATTGTGGAGTAACTAGAATGTTGTTGATCCATCCTCAGTTTGAACTCTGTAGCTGTTTTAAAATAACACATTTGGTGACATCCCTGAGCAGTTTCCTTCCTGTCCTGCAGCTCAGTTCAGAAGGACGACTATCTTTGTTGTGTCTGGGTGATTTAATAAATCATCTACAGCATAATTATTAACTTGACCATGCTTAAAGAGATATTCAATGTCTGATTTGTTATTGTTACCCATCTACCAATCACTGCCTTTCTTTATGAGGCTTTTGAAAAGCTCCCTGGTCTTTGTAGTTGAATCTGTGCTTGAAATTCAATACTTGACTAAGGGATGTTTCCCCCATACATACAGATGTTGTATGTTTTGAGGACAGAGTACGGGTTGGTCATATTTATTCATTTACAATCCCTATTTTTTCACACAGTGAGTCCATGTAACTTCGTTTGTGATTTGTTAAGCCAAATGTTACTCCTGGACTAATTTAGGCTTGCCTAAACAAAAGGGGTGAATACTTATGCAATGACTACATTTTTATTAATTTGTCAACGTTTGTAGTATGTTCTTTTCACTTTGACATTATGGAGTATTTTGTTTAGATCAATGACAAAAAATATCACAATTAAATCCACTTCAATCCCACTTTGGGGGGGTGAATACCTATGATACTCACTGTATGCAACAAGACCTCATAGTTTCCCTTTGAAATTAGACGTATTATGCATGAACGTCTATTTTTGTCACATTAATTCTGCATTATTACAAGTTTAATTCTGCGGGGTTACAGGGTTAAAACAGAAACAACTCAAAGGTTAACCGTTTAGGCATTAATTCTGAGTGGTTAATAAGGTTAGGGCTATCGTTTGGGGAAGGCGTAAAACAAAGTAATTTAAAATGACTCACTATTACCATCAAGTATCATCAAGTATTCTCACGGCTTGCTAGAGCATTGTGAACTGTGGTGGCGCAGTGTAGGGTTACGGGTCACTTTATATATTTACACATATAAAATGTTACCACACAGTAAATGTGACCCACCACCTGGATTCGGTCCTATGTAGCAAAATTGGAAATTGTATTTTTTACATTGGATAAAAGTAGAGACTCCGAGATAGAAAATTGTATATTGTACACTGCAGTTGAGGAATAATGGGAAAGTAATTCTGCTTTGAAAGTTTTGGTACACCTACTGGAGAGCTCTTCTTTGTCTACACTCATTCAGCATCGTTCACACCCTCTTAAGCCTTAGTCCCACCCATCTCTTTAAAGATTCACATGTGAGGCCATGTGCTAAACAGAGTGAGTATTGTAGTAAACAACCAACGATTCCAATACTAAAAGTGGTAAAAGTAGTAGCCTACAATATGGAAAAACTCCAGGTAAAAATACACTTTATCTAGTCCTTGGCCTATATCCTAATCTGACTTTGGTGCAGGTCATGTTGGTCTTCATATTACCATCTCTGGTAAACACACAATATATTAAATACAATCTAAGTTTATTTGTCACATGCACAGGATACATAAGGTGTAAACGGTACAGTGAAATGGTTACTAGCAATATCAAAAACAGAAAGTGTCCAGATAAAAATGTTTTAGATGTCGTTTACCCAGACACACTTGTCTAAATTGATGGGTCATGTGAAAGAAATGCTATAACCACCCCCCAGCCACATCTAGCTAAGTGGATGGGTCACTATTGTCTAGACATGTACACATGTTCATGAAATACAATAGATAGTCGTAATCATGCCCAGACACACCTGGCTAACTTGATGGGTCATGTCATCATCTGGCGAAGTGGAGTTTTTTGTTTAGACATGTAGCTAGCTAGCTAAACAATGAACCGGCATAATCCCAACTCATACTACTACCAATGCAAACATTGTCATATCTGTAGCATGAATCTGCAGGTAGATAAAGCTAACCAACTAGGTTCAATGTTAGCTAGCTAACGTTAGGCTATAACTATTAATGCAAATAGGTTTCTGATTCGAATAATATTATTACACAGATCATACATGTAACATTAGCTAGCGAGCCAGCAAGCCAACATTGGCTATCTAGCTAACAGTACGCTTTAACTTGCAATATAAATAACTTTCTGACAAAATTATAAACGTATAATATCTGAAAATATAGTTAGACTCTCACCCATATTCATGAATGAACGCTTCACGACAGATTGGAACCATTTAACAGATTGGAACCATTTTGTTTGTAGCTACATCTTGTTTGTCAGCGTTGTGTCAAGTCACTCCGGTTCACACCGACCATGGCGTGTCCAGAAGGTAGCCCATCACAACTTTTTCCAACTGATCTGTCGATAGCGCCTGCTAAATTCAGGGCATAAATGTTGTTGAGAAAAGTTACAAAACCTTTGTAGTTCTCAATGGCAAACATTATATCTTTCAAAAACACCATGATGGAAGGGATTATCAACACATACTGAGCAGCACACACTATAGATAGAAGCATGCTACATGGCAGACCAATCCACACTCATCTCCCGGCATGTCCAGCCCATCCATTATCTCAGCCAATCATGGCAAGCGGTAAGGTTCCTGTCTTTTTCCGTGGCTAAACCAACTAGGCTCGTAATTTAACACTTTTATTCATATTTACAGATGGAATACAAGTTTGTTATTAAGGCACATGAAAGTTCACATGTTCCAGAAGGGATTTCTGCCCCCAAAAAGTTTAAATTACGTTCAAATGCCTCTCCTGTCAAGTAGTGATGTGCAACATACGCCTAGCTTCCTGAAATGGGTCACAAATGGTGACCCCGATGTGATATTTCTTACGGATGGTTTGAACAAAATTTTAGTTTATTACATTAGATTCCCTGATATACTGTATAACGAATACGTGGCTTGTGTGATGGTGAATATGCAGGCGACTGATATTTTTTTAGGTATGGCAATCATCTTGTATTAATAGTTTGATCAAGAAAGGCAAAAATGGTCACACATTTGTCATTACTGGCAATATATTGGCATGCATAAGAAACAATCTAAGAAGATGTTCATTCTCGGGAAGAACGAACTGTGACACATCAAACTAGCGATGAACATGCTTGATACCACTGTGAAGTCAAATCAAATCAAATCAAATCAAATGTATTGGTCACATACACATGGTTAGCAGATGTTACTTCGAGTGTAGCGAAATGCTTGTGCTTCTAGTTCCGACAGTGCAGCAATATCTAGCAAGTAATATCTTACAGTTCCACAACAAAAACCTAATACACACAAATCTAAGTAAGGAATGGAATAAGAATATATAAATACATGGATGAGCAATGTCAGTATCAGAGTGGCATAGGCTAATATGCAATAGATAGTATAGAATACAGTATACAGTGCCTTGCAAAAGTATTAATCTCCCTTGGGGTTTTTCCTATTTTGTTGCATTACAACCTGTAATTTAAATGGATTTTTATTTGGATTTCAGGTAATGGACATACACAAAATAGTCCAAATTGGTGAAGTGAAATTAAAAAAATAACTTGTTTCAAAAAATTCTAAAAAATCAATAACGGAAAAGTGGTGCGTGCATATGTATTCAACCCCTTTGCTATGAAGCCCCTAAATAAGATCTGGTGCAACTAATTACCTTCAGAAGTCACATAATTAGTTAAATAAAGTCCACCTGGGTGCAATCATGATCTCAGTATATATACACCTGTTCTGAAAGGCCCCAGAGTCTGCAACACCACTAAGCAAGGGGCACCACCAAGCAAGCGGCACCATGAACACCAAGGAGCTCTCCAAACAGGTCAAGGACAAAGTTGTGGAGAAGTACAGATAAGGTTTGGGTTATAAAAAAGATCAGAAACTTTTAACATCCCACAGAGCACCATTAAATCCATTATTAAAACATGGTAAGAATATGACACCACAACAAACATGCCAAGAGATGCCCGCCAACCAAAACTCACGGACCAGGCAAGGAGGGCATTAATCAGAGAGGCAACAAAGAGACCAAAGATTACCCTGAAGGTGCTGCAAAGCTCCACAGCGGAAATTGGAGTATCTGTCCATAGGACCACTTTAAGCCGTACACTCCACAGAGCTGGGCTTTACGGGAGAGTGGCCAGAAAAAGGTGGGACTCCTCAAACATATGGAAGAAGGTACTCTGGTCAGATGAGACTAAAATTGAGCTCTTTGACCATCAAGGAAAACGCTATGTCTGGTGCAAACCCAACACCTCTCATCACCCCGAGAACACCATGTCTTTCATCGGCAGGGACTGGGAAATTGGTCAGAATTCAAGCAATGATGGATGGTGCTAAATACTGGGAAAAACTTGTTTCAGTTTTCCAGAGATTTGAGACTGGGACGGAGGTTCACCTTCCAGCAGGATAATGACCCTAAGCATACTGCTAAAGCAACACTCAAGTGGTTAAGGGGAAACATTTAAATGTCTTGGAATGGCCTAGTCAAAGCCCAGACCTCAATCCAATTGAGAATCTGTGGTATGACTTAAAGATTGCTGTACACCAGCGGAACCCATCCAACTTGAAGGAGCTGGAGCAGTTTTGCCTTGAAGAATGGGCAAAGATCCCAGTGGCTAGATGTGCCAAGCTTATAGAGATATACCCCAAGAGACTTGCAGCTGTAATTGCTGCAAAAGGTGGCTCTACAAAGCATTTACTTGGGGGGGGTGAATAGTTATGCACGCTCAAGTTTTCTGTTTGTTTGTTTCACAAACAAAAAAATCTAATGATACAACCCCCCCAAAAAACCATTTTAATTCCAGGTTGTAAGGCAACAAAATAGGAAAAATGCCAAAGGGGGTGAATACTTTCGCAAGCCTCTCTATACATATGAGATGGGTAATGCAAGATATGTAAACATTATTAAAGTGGCATTATTAAAGTGATAAGTGTTCCATTTATTAAAGTGGCCAGTGATTTTCAAGTCTGTATGTAGGCAGCAGCCTCTCTGTGCTAGTGATGGCTGTTTAACAGTCTGATGGCCTTGAGATAAAAGCTGTTTTTCAGTCTCTCGGTCCCAGCTTTCATGCACCTGTACTGACCTCGCCTTCTGGAAGATAGTGGGGTGAACAGGCAGTGGCTCAGGTGGTAGTTGTCCTTGATTATATTTTTTGCCTTCCTGTGACATTGAGTGCTGTAGGTGTCCTGGAAGGCAAGTAGTTTGCCCCCGGTGATGCGTTGTGTAGACCACACCAACCTCTGGAGAGCCCTGCGGTTGTGGGCGGTGCAGTTGCCGTACCAGGCGGTGATACAGCCCGACAGGATGCTCTCAATTGTGCATCTGTAAAGGTTTTTGAGGGTTTTAGGTGACAGGTCAAATTTCTTCAGCCTCCTGAGGTTGAAGAGACGCTGTTGCGCCTTCTTCACCACACTGTCTGTGTGGGTGGACCATTTCAGTTTGTCAGTGATATGTACGCAGAGGAACTTCAAACTTTCCACCTTCTCCACTGCTGTCCTGTCAATGTGAATAGGGGGGTACTCCCTCTGCTGTTTCCTGAAGTCCACGATCATCTCCTTTGGGTTTTTTTTACGTTGAGTGAGAGGTTATTTACCTGACACCACACTCCGAGAGCCCTCACCTCCTCCCTGTAGGCTGTATCATCGTTGTTGGTAATCAAGCCTACTACTGTTGTGTCGTCTGCAAACTTGATGATTGAGTTGGAGGCGTGCATGGCTACGTAGTCATAAGTGAACAGGGAGTACAGGAGGGGGCTGAGCACACACCCTTGTGGGGCCCCAGTGTTGAGGATCAGCGAAGTGGAGATGTTGTTTCCTACCTGATGTCCCAGAGACATCAGATCGCAAAATAGAGCAGTTGGAAGCAGAACTTAAAGAATTTGAAAAATAGCATGATTTGACTAGGTCATTTTTACATGACGCAAAGCGAGATTTGTTAGAACAGAAAACAAATAGGCTCCAAAGTGACCTAGCTAACAAAATAGTCCCTATTGCAGCTATTGATTGGCTGAGATAATGAGTGGGCTGGAGAGCCGAGAGATGAGTTCGGATTGGTCTGCCATGTAACACGCTTCTATCTATAATATGAGCTGGTCAGTATGTGTAGGTAATCCTTTCTAACTCTGCTTTTTTGAAAGATATCACGTGGTAGAACTGCATAAGTGTTGCTCTCCACTTTCTGGAGGACCGAGTTTTGAAATCAGTGGAATTAGAGTATGATAGCTAAGGAGATGGCATTTGATTGCAAATATGCAGACGGAGTCGAAAAGAGAGAACCTGTCTCTGGATTACATCTTCAAACTAAGGGCAACCATGGCATTTTCAGATATTTCACGTTTCTAATTTTGTCAAAAAGTCATTTTCATTTAAACTTAAAGTGTACTGTTAGCTACAGTTGAAGTCAGAAGTTTACATACACTTAGGTTGGAGTCATTAAAACTTGTTTTTCAACAACTCCACACATTTCTTGTTAACAAACTATAGTTTGGGCAAGTCGGTTAGGATATCTACTTTGTGCATGACACAAGTAATTTTTCCAACAATTGTTTACAGACATCATGGGAAAATCTAAAGGAATCAGCCAAGACCTCAGAAACAAATGTGTAGACCTCCACAAGTTTGGTTCATCCTTGGTTGCAATTTCAAAACGCCTGAAGTTACCACGTTCATCTGTACACACAAAAGTACGCAAGTATAAACACCATGGGACCACGCAGCCGTCATACCGCTCAGGAAGGAGATGCGTTCTGTCTCCTAGAGATTAATGTACTTTGGTGCGAAAAGTGCAAATCAATCCCAGAACAACAGCAAAGGACCTTGTGAAGATGCTGGAGGAAACAGGTACAAAAGTATCTATAACCACAGTAAAACGAGTCCTATATCGACATAACCTGAAAGGCCGCTCAGCAAGGAAGAAGCCACTGCTCCAAAACCGTCATAAAAAAAGCCAGACTACAGTTTGCAACTGCACATGGGGACAAAGATCGTACTTTTTGGAAAGATGTCCTCTGGTCTGATGAAACAAAAATATAACTGTTTGGCCATAATGACCATCATTATGTTTGGAGGAAAAAGGGGGAAAGCTTGCAAGCCAACCGAGAAGCACGGTTGGCTTGCTTTGCTGCAGGAGGGACTGGTGCACTTCACAAAATAGATGGCGTCATGAGGAAGGGAAATTATGTAGATATATTGAAGCAACATCTCAAGACATCAGTCAGGAAGTTAAAGCTTGGTCACAAATGGGTCTTCCAAATGGACAATGACCCAAAGTTGTGGCAAAATGGCAACAAAGGACAACAAAGTCAAGGTATTGGAGTGGCCATCATAAAGCCCTGACCTCCTTCCTATAGAACATTTGTGGGCAGAACTGAAAAAGCGTGTGCGAGCAAGGAGGCCTACAAACCTGACTTCACTTACACCAGCTCGGCCAAAATTCACCCAACTTATTGTGGGAAGCTTGTGGAAGGCTACCCGAAACGTTTGACCCAAGTTAAACAATTTATAGGCAATGCTACCAAATACTAATTGAGTGTATATAAACTTCTGACCCACTGGCAATGTGATGAAAGAAATAAAAGCTGAAATAAATCATTCTCTCTACTATTATTCTGACATTTCACATTCTTAAAATAAAGTGGTGATGCTAACTGACCTAAGACAGGGAATTATTATTAGGATTAAATGTCAGGAATTGTGAAAAACTGAGTTTAAATGTATTTGGGTAAGGTGTATGTAAACTTCCGACTTCAACTGTAGCTAGCTAATGTTAGCTGGCTGGCTAGCTAGCTAACATTACGTGTGTGATCTTTTGTCACGTTGTATAATGATTTGAAGACAGGCACAGGAATACGAATTAGGGGTTTTATTTACTCCACTCAACACAAACACATATATATATATATATACAAAAGGGATGTAACCCAAACAAAGCGCAGGGTGTAACCTCTACACAATACACGGTACTCACGAGACCAACGGACATGGGACAATAATCGACAAGGACAATGGGGAACAGAGGGCACATATATACACATATTAATCAGGGGGAATGGGAACCAGGTGTGTGTAATGAGACAAGACAGTCCGGGGTAATGATTCATGTCAGTGATGCCTAGAAAGCCGGTGACGTAGACCTCCGGAACTGGTGAACGGAATGAGCAGCAGTACCGGGGGGATCCGTGACAGTAACCACACCGAAACCACTCGTCCACCTCAGGGGCCTCGGTTTGGCTCGGATGCCAAGGTGCCAGGGCCAGCTGATACCCCAACACGCACTGGAAAGGAGTGAGATTAGTGGAGGTGGCGGAGGGAATTCTGTGCATACTCAGCCCAAGGTAGAACATCCACCCACTCCCCCGGCTGGTCCTGACAGTAACACCTCAGGAACCTGCCCACTTCCTGAGTGACCCTCTCCACCTGCCCATTAGCTTGAGGACGGTACCCGGAGATGAGACTGATTGTGACCCCCAGGCGTTCCATGAACGCATTCCATACGCATGAGGTGAACTGAGGACCACAGTCTGACACAATATCCTCCGGGATTCCGTAGTGCCGGAAGACGTGCGTAAAAAGAACCTCCGCAGTTTACATGGCCGACGGGACCCCAGGCAGAGGAAGGAGGCGACAAGCTTTGGAAAACCAGTCCACAACAACGAGAACGGTGGTGTTCCCCTGTGAGGGGGGAAGGTCAGTGACAAAGTCCACAGAGAGGTGAGACCAGGGTCATTGTGGAACCGGCAGGGGAAGGAGCTTTCCATAAGGGAGGTATCTGGGTGTCTTAGACTGGGCACAGATGGAGCAGGACGAAACGTAAACCCGGACGTCCTTAGCCAAGGTGGGCCACCAGTAATTCTCAGTCTTGCAGGTGATGGTACGGCCTATCCCAGGATAACCCGACACAGGCGCTGTGTGCGCCCAGGAAAGGAGGCGGTCCCACACACCCGTGGGCACTTAGGCGCTGTTCTCCGGGCACTGTGCAGGTGCGGGTTCCGTACGCAGGGTCTGTCGTATGTCGGCGTCCACGTCCCACACCACTGGCGCGATGATACGGAATGGAGGGATGATCAGGGTCTCCTCTTCCTGCCTCTCCTCTGCCTGGGTTGGAGCAGGGGAATTGCCTGGCTTGTCACCTCCTCGCCTATTAGTGGATAGAGGGCAGGTCGGGGAGAAATGACCCCTTTCTCCACAGAGGTCCAGATTCCTCCTTCTCTTAAAGGGAGTGCTCCTAATCTCAGCTTGTTACCTGTATAAAAGACACCTGTCCACAGAAGCAATCAATCAATCAGATTCCAAACTCTTCACCATGGCCAAGACCAAAGAGCTCTCCAAGGATGTCAGGGACAAGATTGTAGACCTACACAAGGTTGGAATGGGCTACAAGACCATCGCCAAGCAGCTTGGTGAGAAGGTGACAACATTTGGTGCGATTCTTCGCAAATGGAAGAAACACAAAATAACTGTCAATCTCCCTCTGCCTGGGGTCCATGCAAGATCTCACCTCATGGAGTTGCAATGATCATGAGAACGGTGAGGAATCAGCCCAGAACTACACGGGAGGATCTTGTCAATGATCTCAAGGCAGCTGGGACCATAGTCACCAAGAAAACAATTGGTAACACACTATGCCGTGAAGGACTGAAATCCTGCAGCGCCCGCAAGGTCCCCCTGCTCAAGAAAGCACATATACAGGCCCGTCTGAAGTTTGCCAATGAACATCTGAATGATTCAGAGGAGAACTGGGTGAAAGTGTTGTGGTCAGATGAGACCAAAATTGAGCTCTTTTCCAACAATTCAACTCGCCATGTTTGGAGGAGGAGAAATGCTGCCTATGACCCCAAGAACACGGTACATGGACGGGACCATGTACCGTCAAATCTTGGGTGAGAACCTCCTTCCCTCAGCCAGGGCATTGAAAATGGGTCGTGGATGGGTATTCCAGCATGACAATGACCCAAAACACACGGCCAAGGCAACAAAGGAGTGGCTCAAGAAGAAGCACATTAAGGTCCTGGAGTGGCCTAGCCAGTCTCCAGACCTTAATCCCATAGAATATCTGTGGAGGGAGCTGAAGGTTCGAGTTGCCAAACGTCAGCCTCGAAACCTTAATGACTTGGAGAAGATCTGCAAAGAGGAATGGGACAAAATCCCTCCTGAGATGTGTGCAAACCTGGTGGCCAACTACAAGAAATGTCTGACCTCTGTGATTGCCAACAAGGGTTTTGCCACCAAGTACTAAGTCATGTTTTGCAGAGGGGTCAAATACTTATTTCCCTCTTTAAAATGCAAATCAATTAATAACATTTTTGACATGCTTTTTTTCTGGATTGGGCCATTCTTACAGTATTCTCCCTGTACACAAAGTCAGAACCGTAGGATAAATAAAGGGGGCGTATAAGCAGATACAAGCTCTTACAATATTAGATGATTACATTTCTCTAAAACAGGTTATAGGCTACATGTGCACCACCAATTCAGAACAGTAGGCAAAATTAAGAGGGGAAAATAGACCAAATTGTTAGGGTGATGCACAACAGCTTACTACAGAACATACACTTAGTATTACTTTCTTAGCTACAGTATACATATCTCCCTGGCATATTACATCATTTATGCAGCAGCATACAATACATTTTTGGACTCACCTTGTTGTGCTGTGCTCACTTGAACAGGAAGGTGGCGCGGCGGTCCTTCGTGGGGAAATTTTGTCATCAAACTTTGTCATCAATGTCTGGCATTCTCTGGATTTATGGTACTTTCAAGACAACTGGGAACTTGGAAAAAAACAGGGTCGATTCACGATGACATCAGTGATCTTCAGGTCATTATCTAGAAAGAGGTCAGAGTTCCCAACGTACAATTTCGAGTTGGATGACCGTTCAAAATGAATATTCCCAGTCTGAGCTCGTTTTTTCCTGAGTTCCTAGTTCTGAGTTAACAGTTGTTTTGAGCACGGCAGAAATCATGCTGGATTGACATTATCATTTTAAGCTTGGAAAAGAGAACCTTAAACTGAGATTTGGGACCTCACACCAACTCCACTGAATAGCAGGCTAGTGCTTGCTTTGCAATGCTTGCAGTTAGCCACTGATTCCTTCCAAACCACTCATTGTTGAATTAGCGATTTCCAATTTATTGTGTAATGTTTATGTCCAATGGCCGATGAGCACCGATACTTTTTATCTATAATTTCTCTCCATTATTTCTCTTCATATGACAAGGATTAAAAAGGATTTGCCAGTAGAGTGTCGACTTGATTCATGATGACTGCTAGCTAAGATTTGGAATGTATGATGTTGACATGATCAGTCCAATCAAAGCTACTGTAGATATAGGCGGTGTCAGAGGAAGGCCCTCAAAATTGTCAAAGACTCCAGCCACCCTAGTCATAGACTGTTCTCTCTGCTACCGCACGGCAAGTGGTACCGGAGTGCCAAGTCTAGGTCCAAAATACTTCTCAACAGCTTCTACCCCCAAGCCATAAGACTCCTGAACAGCTAATCATGGCTACCCGGACTATTTGCACTGCCCCCCCACCCCATCCTTTTTACGCTGCTGCTACTCTGTTAAGTATTTATGCATAGTCACTTTAACTCTACCCACATGTACATATTACCTCAACTACCTCAACTAGCCGGTGCCCCCGCACATTGACTCTGCAACGGTACCCCCCTGTATATATAGCCTCCCTAATGTCACTTTATTTTACTTCTGCTCTTTTTTTTCTCAACACTTTTTTTTGTTGTTGTTGTTTTATTTTTACTTTTTTTGTTTAAAATAAATGCACTGTTGGTTAAGGGCTGTAAGTAAGCATTTCACTGTAATGTCTGCACCTGTTGTGTTCGGCGCATGTGACCAATAAAATTTGATTTGATTTGATTTGATTTATAACGAGATTTGACGTCATTTTATTTGTGGCCAATGACCTTGAGACTTATTGGATGGGCACTTCTAATGTAACTCTATGGCAGCACCCAAGGGGCTTGAATTTTCGAGCTCTACCTTTAGATTTCGCAGTGACGTAGTGTCCCCATGAGTGACAGAACACTGAGCCAATCACGGCGCAACTAGAAAACATTACCAACCCTACGCTTTGTATTTTCTGCTGGCTGCCCCACCACCACAGAAAGCACTGAGCTTGGCTGAAACACCTGCATTTTGGAGCTGCCTTACTCAAGAAAGCAAAAAAGAGACCATGTTTGTATGGAGGCTTTATTAACTCAATGATTTATTTGTATTTTTTATATTGTTTGAAAACTGATATGTGACACATATTAATGCCAAAATAACAACAATAACAGCAACATTGTTGCTAAAATGTGGGGCTCAAAACATGTGGGGCTCTGCCCTGAATGACGGGTTGCCACTGCTATCTTATATGATGCAGGGATCTTTGATATATTTTATATTCATCTGACTGATTTGATAAAACCACATACAGTATGAAGTTGCTATTGACCAATCCAATCAGATAAACAGACTATTTTATGTTAATTGAAATGTGAATTAATCTGTGAAGTCTTGGTGTACCTTCAGTTCTGTGTTTTGCTCTTACAAAGAATGGAGCATTCCTTTCTAGCTTGCTTGCAGGGAAGATGTTACCTAAGAACATTTGCATGTCTAAAGAAGACAATGCTACCTGCCAAAGAGACACTTTAGAAGTGATGCTGCAAGGACCGTGAACTGCTGCTCTGAAGATTGTCTACAATGACTACAGTGCTGGCCGTCCGTTTTTGAACACTTCTGTCTGATGCAGAATCATATGTGTTCAAGCAAGGATTATGTAGGGTGGCCCAGCCCCCGAAGTGACTCATCAACTCTATGCAAGGGTTACTTTGTGTTGTTTTACGAATGCCTCATTATCTCACCAACCCCCTCTTGTCACACTTCTGGGTAGCAGAGGTTCTGTTGTCTTTACTCAACAGTAATGCTAATGGTCAACAACTCAGATTTTGAATCTAAACACAGTCAGATGTTATAAAGGGTCTTATATTCATTGTCTCTTTTTCTTTTAGTTCCTGACCTGCGCTGGTGAGATATCTACATTCTCTCTCTCCTTCACCAATGAGCTATGGGGCCATGGCTCAAGCCAGGGTTTCTTTCTCTCTCTCTCTCTCCCCCTCTCTGATCAGGCTTAGAATAATGCCTTGTAATGCTTGTTAATGCTTTGTTACTTAAGCTTTATGCCTTGTATGTGAATCCATTCATTTTACAAAGTAATTAAATACACTTGTATTTCGAATGCCAGTCTCAGACATTTCTTGATTGCCTACTGCTGTAACTCTACTGTAGTCTCTTGCATATTGCTAAAGAATCTTCATGGAGTCAGATAAACATTTTAATAGGCTAATTGCTTAGTCTTATTACGTCTCACATGTGAGGTACACTGTATATATACACATATTAAATATTACCACACTACAAAGGCACATACTGTATCAACGTTCTTAAGACCTTTTCGAAATCGAAGTATTTTTCTAGTGATCAGGCTGTTGTGTAACCGACAATTTGATAGAAAACGTGATTTTACTAATTAAGTTTGACTATTTATTTTCATCACATATAATTCCTTTAATAAAGATATTAATGTCAACCAATGTCATCAGTAAACATAAAAAATGGGATGTAGATTCATATACCTAAAGTTTTGTGTTTTCTCATATAATTGCATTATAGCAAGCAAATTCAGAGAGAAGCAGAGGATCTAATATTATGGCTAGTGATGGTTGTGTCCCCCAGGGTTTCTCTGGTGAGCTGGAAACATTTGCAGAAAAGGTGATGCTCAATTCTCTCAAGCAGCTCCAACAACAACAAAAAAGGCAATAAAAATCATTCATCAAAAATAGTAGAGGAATGGGGCAATTCATTTTGGAACCATGGAAAATAAATATCATCAATATTTGACATTGTTTTATGGAGAAGGCACTTGATTTCATCCGGGACTCTCAAAATGACCACTAGCTATCAATTACCATTGACAAGATTTGTGTGCATTTCAGCGTTTTCTACTTTGTTTTGCTCTGGCTGCTCTGATGTCGCCTCCTTCTTGATCTGAGCTCATTCCTAATTCAGTGCTAGACCTTCACCATGCCTGCGTTGTACCATCATGCTGACGTTGAGCTAACATTAACACAATGCTAACAAGCTGTTATAACACTGTTATCACAGTGTTGTTATCTAACCAGCCCCCCTTTCCCCGGGCCTTTGAGGAGAGGAGAGCTGAGGTGAGGATGGCGGTGGTGGCTGCGGTCCCTTGGAGGCTAGTGCAGGGTGATTTGTGGCGCGAGAAGACTAATGAAGTGGTAGCTGTGCCACCCTGCTTCTTTTGCAAGATCAATTCGGCCGCGTACGGAGGCATGTTTTATGAATGATGGAGACCTCCTCAGGCCATCCATATACCTGAGCTCCGGCGTCACCGCGGGCTCCCACGGGCTGGGAGGCAGGGATCCTGCAATCCTTCTTGTTTGCAGCACAATACATTATGGCTCACCCCGACAACGCTGCAACATCGCCACTAACTGCTGAAAGAGTCATAAAATAGTTAATGACTTTGTGATCTCCTCCTCTAAACATTAAAAATGATCAAACCATTATTATTGAATGCATGACTGACACATCACTGTGAGGCTGACAGGGTTTTGCAGTGATGACACTGTAATTTCAAAGAGAGGAGACAGGGTGTTATCGGAGGAAGCTTTTAGCCTTTAATGAATTCAAAGATAGATATTTAGTCTGTGGTAAATGAAAATGGGCTAAAAGTGAGTAAGAGTCCTTTCTTACTGCCCTTTTGTCTCCTACAGACTGAATTTGAATGCATCTGTTTGGGTAATGAGAATGGTTTACCATATTCAAATAGGGATTTTTGGGTAAATGAATTCAAAAGTTAATGTGTATTTGTCCTGGTGATTAAGTGCTATCCCTTGATTTTTTATGACACTGCTGAACTTACCTATAAAAACAGGTACAAGTTAGGCTACATATTTATATACATCCAAGTATAATTATAACACATTTTGGGAGGGAAATGTAAAACAGTGTTTTTAATGCGAGATGGTATGCCCTTTGGTGCACTTAGACGTGCTCTTCAGCAGAGCATGTGTCAATAAGAAAAATCTGATGTCAGTATTTTTGCATTCCGAGATCACAGTGCAGTGCTCATCTGAAGGTTCGATGGCATTTTGAAATGAGAACGTCGTATATAAGGATGCCATGAGCGCAGCCTCCTGCGGAGAGGTTGAAAGACAAAAGTAGAGCACAATGAATACTTGCCAGAGTTTTCTGGAAGCTATGAAATTTAAAGGCCTCCCTTTATTTTCGCTTACATTCAAATAAAAAAGAGAAAGAACATGATTCTTGTACTTTAATCTGAATTTTGAGATTGATCGGCTCAAGCTGTCAGTAAATCATGGGCGTGCTGACAGTAGCCTTCTTTTATGATAATCTGGGTGTCAGATGCGAGTGGGATTGGTGCAAGGGGGAAGGTACTACCTTCCAATCGAATGCTGGCAGTGGAGCTGTGTAGCCCTGTTCAGAGGATGTGTCGAAAAGGTGTTTAGTGTTTCCTTTCATTCTACTGCAGAATGAGGAGGCAAAAGTACCTGTAAGGGAAATGAGTTATGCTGATGATAGTTTAGAATATTCTGGGTTGGGAAAGTAGATGACTTTATCAATAACTACAATCAAAAGGGAAGGTGCACCACCAATAACTGATGCCTTGCCAGCAACCCACCTTGTTGAGTATTAGACATTTCATGTTACAGTATCTTTGATTCAATAAGGAGCACACTGAAGGCTCCTGTATGTCTTACTACTCTAAAGCAATGTATTGCATACTGTGTGTCCACTGAATAGATACAATAAAATTGTTTTCCCTTTCATTACACTATGTATATCTTTTAATAGATTTATAAAAATGTATGACAGATTTGTGAATCAGAGCTTTCCATGTAAGCCACCCGCAAACTCCTAATACATTCTCTAAACAAACTGCTGCTCACTCACACGTCTTACTGTTGCGACCATCTGACAGAGACACACAAACATTCACATAACAGTGTATGGAACACAAACACTCACGCAGTCACGTACAAATACACACATATACAGTTGACGTCGGAAGTTTACACACACCTTAGCCAAACACATTTAAACTCAGTTCCTGACATTTAATCCTAGTAAACATTCCCTGTCTTTTAGATCAGCTTAATATTGCAGATAGATTGTAACTTCCATCAATGTAATTGTCTGCATCACTTCCAATCCCCCATGTTTTTTATATATATATATTACCCTTTATTACTTTCCAACCCCGCCACCCTTTCCCTACTTGGGGTAAACTAGTGAACAACAATGCTTAGGCCTCTACTTCCAGCTTATACTTACTATCTACATTTTATGGACACAGTCAATTTTACAATAATTATATATATACATTTATTTTTTCTCGTGAACTTCTTCTACTCTCAACCTCTCCGATCATTTTCATGATGTCCATCCGGTTTGCTTCTATATGCCATATCTTTCTAACTGTGCTCTTTCCCAAAAGCTCCCAACCTACAACCCATACACTTATTATGGACACAGCGTGCCTACATTATTAATTATCTTGTTATTATTTTGTTGTTAGTTGTTATTAGTCCCATCCTTCAGCGCCATTCAACACCTCCCATCTATCTCTTAACACCATCCATATAGGATTTCTATTTGCCATATATATTTCAACTGTACTGTGATGTTTTACAAAAATTCTGAACCTTTCTATTCTCATTGTTTCTACAGATTGTGAATTTTTGCTAAAAGTATTATTATATTATTGATCGATTGACTATTACTTTTCAGATCACCCAGTAATGCTATCTGCAAGGTTAGCTCCAGGTAAATATTGCAATCCTTTAGCAATTCCTGGACCTGTGTCCAAAAACAAGCTACAAATGGACAGTACCAAAACAAATGATCTAATGATTCTGTCTCTTCGCAGCAAAATCTGCAGAGCTGGGAAGATTGTATCCCCCATATAAATAACATTCTATTGGTAGCAAGAATTTTATATAATAATTTAAATTGAAAGATTCACATTTTTGAATCCGGTGTCGTTTTGCGTATCAGTTCATAAACACTATGCCATGGGATCGGTACGGCAAAAATCTCTTCCCAACTATTTTGCAATCTATATGGGACGGCTGTCAATCCTTTGGTCCTTAAATGATACTGATATACTTTTTTATTTATCACAGTTTTCCTTAACCAATTATGTTCTTTAATGCAAGGCCGACAGACAAGTTCCTTACTTTCTCCCCCTTCCACTTTCCTCTTCCATTTTTGCGGTAAGTCTGCAATAATTTGGTTGTAATTTTGGGTAGATCGGACATTTCCTGTCTTAGGTCAGTTAGGATCACCACTTTATTTTAAGAATGTGAAATGTCAGAATTAATAGTAGAGAGAATTATTTATTTCAACTTTTATTTCTTTCATCACATTCCCAGTGGGTCAGAAGTTTACATACACTCAATTAGTAGCCTTCCACAAGCTTCCCACAATAAGTTGGGTGAATTTTGGCCCATTCCTCCTGACAGAGCTGGTGTAACTGAGTCAGGTTTGTAGGCCTCCTTGCTTGCACACGCTTTTTCAGTTCTGCCCACACATTTTCTATAGGATTGAGGTCAGGGCTTTGTGATGGCCACTCCAATACCTTGACTTTATTGTCCTTAAGCCATTTTGCCACAACTTTGGAAGTATGCTTCGGGTCATTGTCCATTTGGAAGACCCATTTGCGACCAAGCTTTAACTTCCTGACTGATGTCTTCAGATGTTGCTTCAATATATCCACATAATTTTCCGTCCTCATGATGCCATCTATTTTGTGAAGTGCACCAGTCCCTCCTGCAGCAAAGCACCCCCACAGCATGATGCTGCCACCCCCGTGCTTTACGGTTGGGATGGTATTCTTCGGCTTGCAGGCGTCCCCCTTTTTCCTCCAAACATAACGATGGTCATTATGGCCAAACAGTTATGTTTTTGTTTCATCAGACCAGAGGACATTTCTCCAAAAAGTACGATCTTTGTCCCCATGTGCAGTTGCAAACCGTAGTCTGGCTTTTTTATGGCGGTTTTGGAGCAGTGGCTTCTTCCTTGCTGAGCGGCCTTTCAGGTTATGTCGATATAGGATTCATTTTACTATGGATATAGATACTTTTGTACCTGTTTCCTCCAGCATCTTCACAAGGTCCTTTGCTGTTGTTCTGGGATTGATTTGTACTTTTCACACCAAAGTACGTTCATCTCTAGGAGACAGAACGCGTCTCCTTCCTGAGCGGTATGACAGCTGCGTGGTCCCATGGTGTTTATACTTGCATACTATTGTTTGTACAGATGAACGTGGTACCTTCAGGCGTTTGGAAATTGCTCCCAAGGATGAACCAGACTTGTGGAGGTCTACAATTCTTTTTCTGAGGTCTTGGCTGATTTCTTTTGATTTTCCCATGATGTCAAGCAAAGAGGCACCAAGTTTGAAGGTAGGCCTTGATATACATCCACAGGTACACCTCCAATTGACTCAAATGATGTCAATTAGCCTATCAGAAGCTTCTAAAGCCATGACATCATTTTCTGGAATTTTCCAAGCTGTTTAAAGGCACAGTCAACTTAGTGTATGTAAACTTCTGTCCCATTGGAATTGTGATACAGTGAATTATAAGTGAAATAATCTGTCTTTAAACAATTGTTGGAAAAATTACTTGTGTCATGCACAAAGTAGATGTCCTAACCTACTTGCCAAAACTATAGTTAGTTAACAAGAAATTTGTGGAGTGGTTGAAAAACGAGTTTTAATGACTCCAACCTAAGTGTATGTAAACTTCTGTCCCACTGGAATTGTGATACAGTGAATTATAAGTGAAATAATCTGTCTTTAAACAATTGTTGGAAAAATTACTTGTGTCATGCACAAAGTAGATGTCCTAACCTACTTGCCAAAACTATAGTTAGTTAAGAAGAAATTTGTGGAGTGGTTGAAAAACGAGTTTTAATGACTCCAACCTAAGTGTATGTAAACTTCTGACTTCAACTGTATGTTGCACACATACTCTGCCTGCACACACATACACAAACACGCTCACGTATGAATGCATGCATATACACGTGCACACACTCACACGCATGCACACACACACACACAGACACTCACACACACACACTCACACACACACACACACACACACACACACACACACACACAGCTGAGAGTAGTCTTGCGGGTGAGATTGGCCTTGAGATAACTCAGCAGCAGTGAAGCCCTCTCTTGTTCCCCCGAGAGTTCTACATTTATTTTCCTTTATATATTATTCAAGTTAAAATAATTAATTCAGGATATCAAATCAAGATGTGGGAAATCAATCCAAACCCTCTTTCAATCTGGCTTTCATTACAGCATTATGACTGGGGCTGGTTAAGCTCTCCTGTATTTCCCATGCTCATATTGAAGCACTTACGTGGCATCCAGTTGGCTGCTGAGGCAACTCTTTAGTTCACATAGGCATGTTGAAGCACTTACTCTGCATCCGATTGGGCAGATTTTGGAGGGGGTTTAACACAGATATAAAAAAAAAAAATCACATGGCCAAAATCTGATTGGATGGTTAAACAATTACTCTGTTATTTTTTGGTTATTGTTGGGCGAGCTGAGCTGTATTGACCCCTCGCCTCATTGGTCCTTGTTAAACATTTGCCCCCTGTAGGTAGCTGAACAAGGCAGTTTTCCTTTTTTTTTATCACAGTTAGAGTGACATGAAGGTGACTAGTCTAAAAAGTTGTTGATTAAAGTTGTGTCAGGGAGATGTGGAGTTGACATAGTTTACTGTTCCAACAGGATTCCAACAGTCATTGGTCTCTGTCCATTAGGTTGATTTACTTCAGTTTCTCCAGTGCAGGATAAAAACAGGATATATCACGCTGGACTGTCTAGTGTCTGTCTTCCCTGTAAGTCTTCTTAGTGATCTTTTCACAAAATGGTGTATCATGATCCTTCAGTGACAATTGTACATTTAGAACAACACACCTACTTTGCTGTTATGTGCACAAGTAGTGCTGTGAAATGTACTGTATATAAAGGTATTCTAACATTGGAAATGAATAATGTCTTCTACTCCAATCCTCAGCCTTTCTCCAAGTAAAGAGAAGACCTGGTTTAGCAAAGGTTAAATGCGAACAGACAATGTTAGGGGAATGATGCTCTCCATGCCTGTATATCACTGTATCCTTCATGTGCTTTACTGTCTGCAGAAGACACACTGGCTACTGCTTTTATGGGAAATCCACTCCAAATCCTGTATGTCTGCAAGAATCAATATTCCTGTGAAATGACACCATGTTGAACTTATCCTATTTTATTTTGATGGTTAGCTAATTTTGGACCAAGACAACCCCTCTCACAGACAGACATGTTATAATTTTGTGGTAAAAATGTCAATCAAGGCAGGGGGGTTTCTTGACTAGGCGGAGAGGGAAATTTATTGACGGAAAATTTATCTATATTCTCTTAGAGACACTTTTAACCTGAAATCTCCATTGTGGTGATAATTCCAGGTTGTTAAAGTGACATGGAGCCGGGGCGGTCGCCTGGGTAAGGAATGTGGGGGCCAGACCTGACAATTACAGAGCTGTATTTCATGCTACTCTCATAGGGGGATGAGCAGAGACAGGGATAGGTCAGGACACACACACACACAAATACACACAGACTTACACGGATATATGTACACACACACGTACACACACAACATAAAAACAGAGAGGATGAGAGGTCAGGACGTACGTGCAGGGCAAATACATACATGTACACAGCCGCCAACACATAGAGCAACACAAGCAGTTGGCTTATTATGAAATAATTGGACATCTGACAAAAAATCTTCACATTTCATATCACATTTGAAGAAATCTATGACTATACCCGATGCTCTGTCAAAATGGTAGCTCACTTTAAACAATTCTGTTATTTTGCTGTCATGTCTTCCGGGTGGCTTAGGTTGGGCGCATAAAAAAAAAAACAGTCAATATGTGTCAGAGAAATGAAAGTGAATAATTGCTGTAATTAATGACCTGTGGGTATTTAACATTGACGTTGTACTCCTGAGTCTAATACTGAGCATGTCTATCGAGTATTGGAGTGTGTCTCCTATTCTTAAAAATGACGGGGGAATAGATTGCAATGGTTGGCTATGCTTACAGGATGTTGTCGGGGATATTTGAAGAGTACATTAAATTAAAAGCCTGTCCAGTTCTGTGCTGCACTTCTCTCCACAAACGCGCATCAACGCAGAGCACCTCACCTCACCTTGCTTTCCAGTCACGTCAGCGCCGGGCAGCAGCGAAAGGCTGCTCTGTGACATTGAGAGACCTGTCGAAAGTGTCTGGACTTATTTCATGTAAGATAGCCTGGCCATTAGCTCACTGTGACCTTTAGTACAATTTCTCTCCGTCCGATTCACATGCTCCCTTGTGTGTGTCTTTTTGTCTGAGGATGTGTGTGTGTATGCGTGTGCGTGAGTGTTTGGGTGTGGACTTTGAAGATGAACATTTCTCCCCCTGTCCTTTACTAAAAGGATTGAGAGAAGAAGAATGGTGGAAGGGGAAGTTTGAATATCACCACACCACATTGTTGTAAACACGCATGCTTACACACACTCGTACGTATAGGTGGAGCCAGACATTAGCGGGGGGATTTTTTTTATTTGCTGTAATTGAAAATTAATTCACCAGACGTCAGAAGGAATCGATAAAGAATTAATGAAAGGAAAGAGGGAGTCATTAAAAGCAATAAGGAATGGGGTTAGGATGAAGATGGCATCACTGAGCAGACAGACACTGGAGACACACTCCCAGTCACAGAGGATGGGGTCACTCCAAATGGGCCATAACAGTACAGATTACTGCAGCATAATGGTCTCAAATACAAACTCCTTAGAGACACAGACTGATTGAGAAATATATGTGTTTTGGTGATCATAAGACAATAAGAAACCAAAGAACATAAATTAGTTTTCAGCTTTAACAAATTATTTAATGTATTACTTTTCAAATATCCACTATTCGTGTAATGTGATGGTATTTCACATTTACTTTTTGATGGAGGTAAAACTGTAGGACATTTAGAAATTACTATATTATTATTATATACCATTCCAATCGCAATGTTTCAAATACTCAATATTTCAAAAAATTTATTATCTTCTATGTTCAGACTACGTGAGAATGTCTTAATAGGTTCAGAGCAGTTGAGAGCACACCTTAAACTGCCTCTCAGACATACCAGTCATCCCCCTGCCATAAAGCTGCCTTAGGAAACAATACGGCCTCTGTCATCCTGACTGGGTTAATGGAAAATGGGATATAGTGTCCATAATATTGTTGGATAAATGATTATTGATTAGATAAAGGTTGAGATAATCATTAGCCTTCATCCATTTTACTGACTCCCTGTGACCTTTCTGCATCTTGCTTAGATCACATTGGATTTTTCCATATGATGATTTGATCATCTCTCACACGAGTGCAGAGAGGGAGTGAGTGCAAAGAGGAGAGCCGAGGCGAGGATGTGTAGGACGTGTGGTCCTCTGTAGCTCAGCTGGTAGAGCACGGCGCTTGTAACGCTAAGGTAGTGGGTTAGATCCCCGGGACCACCCATACACAAAAATGTATGCACGCATGACTGTAAGTCGCTTTGGATAAAAGCGTCTGCTAAATGGCATATTATTATTATGAGGGTGTTTTCTCTCCATTTCCAGCCGGCTGTAAATTTACACAATCACACACACAGCAACACAACATGTGAATGTGATTGTGATTGTAACAAAATAGTAAAAAGAGAAGAAGCACATTGTTAGAATATATTTTTTTTCAAAGATAGTCCATGAATTTGTATGGTATTGTTTCAATAGTATTGTATACATGTAGCAGGTAACAGTGTCTATACACTAGGTATGAGTCAGATCAACAGCAATGTAATATTTCCGCCTGGAAACAGTGACATGGAAATGCTCTCCTTCTAAAGGCTCTATTTATTGAATTGGGCTGAATATTCCTGGTAATCAAACTTTAACAAGCTCCAGATCCCACCACACATCTGGGCACAATCAAGACAGAAATCTGCTGCTTTTCCTTTGTTCTATTTATTCACAAACCCATGCTGGAATTGAAATGTTTATTTAGAGTAAAACTGTGCTAACTACTGGGCGAAAAATACATTACGCTTTTCATTGGTAAATTACACCCCCCAAAATGCCTCTGATTGTGCCAGAGAGCGTGAGGTGGCCGAAGTCCCCCTCCCCCCATTTTAACAATCAATTAAGCAGTGGAAACACTCAGAGCACAATGTGAAGGTTTTTAGTGAGACGTGTCAAAGTGCCATTGAACATGCTTTAGGTGAGATGTTGATGTCTCTAATGTAACTGGCCTGATTTCCTGTTCTCTGACTGAATTAGTCTTTCATTCTCACTCCAGGGGAGTTCCTACCCATGATTCCTTCTGCCTAAACATTATCACTCACCATCACTGCCTGCACACGCTGGGAGGAAAACAACATCAAGCCTGTACTAGGTCTCCACTGATGTCACGTGTGTGTGTGTGTGTGTGTGTGGTGTGTGTGTGTGTGTGTGTGTGTGTGTGTGTGTGTGTGTGTGTGTGTGTGTGTGTGTGTGTGTGTGTGTGTGTGTGTGTGTGTGTGTGTGTGTGTGTGTGTGTGTGTGTGTGTGTGTGTGTGTGTGTGTGTGTGTGTGTGTGTGTGTGTGTGTGTGTGTTGCAGCACTGGTGGGTATCTCTGTGTGGTTGGATGGGCGTGGAAGACAATGAAAGCTTTATTGTATGTCATAGATTATTATAAATGTGTACGGCACATTGTTTATTGCCGTTTATTGTAGATACCTCATGATGAGAGAATGAACCAAGGCAAGCTGGAACACATATGGTTGACACATACCGAAAGTAATAGGTAGAAAATCACTAGATACTATAACCCACAATCATTCAGGAACTGCAATGACAACATTAGACAGGATATGCCAAATGCTCATTTATTGTCGTTTTTTTGATTCAACAAGAGAAATGCATTACAGTTATACTCTGCTTCACATTTCAATTGCATATTTAATATTCATAATGTTACACTGTTGAGTATAAACCTCCGGAAGGCTATTCAAACCCTGGCTTGACAGACAAGTCTCTGCTCCTGCCTAGTAAAAACATAACCCCCTCAAACATTTCTTTATGATGATGAAAACCATATGGACGTCAGTTACACAGCTTAAATAAGCATTTGCACAACTAGCAGGCAGGTTCTGCACACACGGCTGACTAGAAAAATAATTAGTGTGGTCGCTGAGGCTCCGAATCATGGCAAAGCATGCAGACAACCCCCCCACTGCTCCTGTTTTAACCCCTTTCAACCCCCTACATATACCGAGACGCTGGAGGGACACACAGCACATTGGATTATTCAAAATGGGTAATTTAGTCCATTTAAAAATCATGAACGAAAATGACATTTAGGAAAATATTTGTTTTTTATTCTCTCTAAAATCACTGATGTCCTGCAAGTTAGAATCCATTGTACCTTTTTTGACTAGGTGAATGTGATGATTATTCTGCTTGATCATAGACTGCCTACTCTTACAAGATCATGTGAGCAGTTTGATGTGAAAGACTAATTCCTGTGAACCTTATTAAACTCCTCCGTCTCTTGCCAATAAATCCCTTTCGACCTGCCACAGGAACAATTACTTTCTTTCTCTTTTTCCTGTCCTCTTTTTTTATAATTTTTTGCTGTCTTTATTTTAAATATTTAATTCAGTTGTCTTCATGCATGTGTAGTGCGAAGTGTCATTTAGATCTGAGGCCTGGTTTAAAGTGGCGCACGGAAGACTTTTAAGAGGAAAAAAGAGAGGGGCTGCTTCCAGAGCAGTTTAATACTGATGGGATCTGAAAAGGTGGAGACGACAGAGACTGATAACTAATGTACTTCCTGTGTACTTCCTCCCTCACTGTCAGCCCCCCTCCCTCTGACCCCCACCCAAAATAACTAACTGATGTGTGATGTGTGAGTTGTGGAGGGAAGGATGACATCGTTAGAGGATGAGAGGTGAGTGAGACTTCCACTTAGCACAGAGTGATGTGTTCACTCAGTTAGAGGGAGACAGAGAGCTGAGGAGACGTAGAGTGGGCTGGCTGTGTGTGTGTGTGTGTGTGTGTGTGTGTGTGTGTGTGTGTGTGTGTGTGTGTGTGTGTGTGTGTGTGTGTGTGTGCGTGTGCCTGAATGTGTGTGTGTGTGTGTGTGGGGGACATACCCTGGCACTTTGATGCTGTGCCCGGCCGTGTTACCGGCTGTGTCTGTTACTGGCACACAGAGAGAGGCAGCGACCTCCCGTGACCCTTGGCCCTGCAGAAAGACAGAGAGAAAAAATCTGATCATTGTGATGATGCTTGAGCTAATACCCTGAGTGGACCAGGCACCTTTGTCCTCTGTCCTCCATCTGGGCCTTGTGTTAGCTCACATCAGAGCTGTGAATACATCCTCACAAACATGGTTTAACTCCTTTTTTTGGCAGTTGTCAAATATAACAATTGAAACAGCAACATATTCTACAATGATATACATTGTGGAATAATGGCATGAAATTGTTAGCTAAACATTTTTCTTTCGAACAGACAGGAAAGTTATCCAACAAAAAATGTAGAGAAACGTTTTCGGCCTGATCAGAGCATTTTCACCAGCATATGTTCATAGCTGTTTTGATCTCATGGTGAGTTAATGATATGATTATAGCGTCCACTTAATGTTCGTAACCATGGTACCAGCTAAGAGAGGTTTGTGATCCAATGGAGCGGGTGCTAAGATTGGCACCATGAAAGCAGTTCAGTGTTTTTACACACCGCCGGAACGCCCTCAACTCAACTCAGCATAGTAATTACACATTAGGCTACTAGAAACCATCCAGAGGTTGGTTAAAAGTGTACTGTTTAATGGATATAGAATATGGATGAGGGAGATCATAGTTTCAGATGAGTATGAGATACTGAGCTCTATATAATGACGCCCTTTAGAACTGAACATTGGAGGGGTATTATGGGCCATCATATGGGTGACAAAACCATCACATAGGTGCGACAAACTTCCTCACAAAACACGTCATATCCTAAATAACAGAAAAACGCTTGATAAAAAATCCTCTAAAAAACATACTGTAGGAGTGGGACACATTTAAAATCCTGTTATAGGAAGGGCACAATAAGACACATTTGGAAAGTGGAAATGCAGAAATCACCTGAGATAAATCCGTCCCCGCTAAGCTCTAGAATTACACCCCTTTTCCCCTCCTTTCCTTTTATTCAGTTCTGAGTAACGACTTCATCAGAATATAATACGCAAAGCAACTTCACTGCTAAGTGCTTTTTTCTCCCCTGAAAACATTGGCCCCGACCCAAGCGGAGGCGAGGGTGTTTTATCTATTACATTAATTTGTACAGATCACACGGTTTCACTGACGTTTTACAAGACGCTTGGCTGGAAAAGGCTCTCCAAAACAATAGGACACGGTTCTGCTGTGACACTTCAGATGGCCTGAGGTTCTGCTAGAAGTCAGAGGGCCCTCCCCCTCCAATCAACACACTCTCTGACACACGCATGCACGCACACACTGCAGCAAACAGAGCCACTTGAGGTTGAGAGTGAGTGTGTGTTGGAAGCAGATGGGGTGGGCTGAGAAAGGTGAGAGAGAGGGTTGCACAGGTCTCATACTACATAATACACAAGATGGGGTCCCAGTGTATTACAGAAAAGGGCAGTAGTTCACACCACATAGCTCTGCTGAGACGGTGAGGGGAAGAGAGGGTGAGTGAAAGGGAGGGTGAGGGAAGAGAGGGTGAGCGAAAGGGAGGGTGGGGGAAGAGAGGGTGAGCGAAAGGGAGGGTGAGGGAAGAGAGGGTGAGTGAAAGGGAGGGTGAGGGAAGAGAGGGTGAGCGAAAGGGAGGGTGAGGGAAGAGAGGGTGAGCGAAAGGGAGGGTGAGGGAAGAGAGGGTGTGCGAAAGGGAGGGTGAGGGAAGAGAGGGTGAGCGAAAGGGAGGGCACCTCAGATTCATGTGGGGGGTAACGATGTGTATTTCTTTCCACGCTCTCTAGAGCACCTCATACTCTCTCTCTCACACTTCCTCTACCTCTCCCTTCCCCCGCCACTCTCTCTCTTTCTCTCTCTCTCACACACACATACAATCGCTCGCTCGCTCGCATGCACACACACACACTCACAGATTTTCTTATATACATACACACACACATACACCCCTTTCTTTGCGTGGGGTCTTTATTCTGGACCCTGGCCTGCTCAGTGATCCCCAGCATGTGCATTTGACCTACAACCCCTGTGCTTCCCCTTCAGAGATGGTGGTCATCAGAACTGTGCTCGCATGCACCTGTCCACTGGCAGATAATGATGATGATCCCACCATTGAAAGTGTGGATTTAGCTGTGAGTCACTGGCTTGGGTCAGGGCATCTGTGGTCATCCCTAGACAGCTAAAGGAATATCTCTTCCCAAATCCCCATAGCCACAAAAGAGGATTTGGAGTGAGTCAGCTCTGAGACTGAAACGTAGTACTTGATCCTCTCACTGGGAGATTGTATTTCAACAGGAAACCCTTCAGAAAACATGTAGACCTACAGATGCTGAATGTCTGAGCCTTTCTATAGGTGCTGTGCTGGTCAGTGATGATGTAACACCTAAACGTCAATCCCATTTTCACAATAATCATTCACGATAAAAACTGAAATGGAATAACGTTGCTTGAGGTGTGAGATAAATATTGAGCAAATGACAAAAACAAACATATCCTGGGGCTAAGATAAAAAGAATTATAACATTTGACCTATGTCATGATGCTTCTTATGCTCTTACTGCTTTTGGTAATATGGGCTAAAGCAGATTCCTTTGGATGTGTAGGCATGTGTGTGGCAATGGTAATTCAGACAGGCAGAAAGCATAAAGAGCCCAGTACAACAGTGTCAGCTTGGATAGTGTCTCTCCTGTGCCGAGGGGCGGCTAATCAGTGGCTTGTAAAGGAGACCGTGGAGGCCTAGGGGCACACGTTTACCCCCACACACACAGCTGACACACACACAGCTGACCCACACACACACACACGCACACACACAACCGTGACAGTTTGTTTAAGTCTGCATGGGGTCACCATGATGCCATGTGATGGGAGGTTGATCCACAGACAGATTCCTCTACACAACGTTAACATTAACGTGTCCTACACAGAGCGAGTCTTCCTTCAGATGGGTCTGCCCCCAGTCTTCAGGGGTTAGGAAGGATAGGAGGGGCTGAGGTTTTTCTACTCCCCTCCCTCCTCCCTCCACTCCTGTAGCTCCTCCCTCCACTACTGTAGCTAAATGGGGGTTGGGTATATGCATGAAATCAAATGGCCCCGGTCATATCGTTCCCCTCATAACGTGGAGGATATCGAGGATGTCACAGTGGGATAATGGTTGTTCTCCCTCTCCCCCTCCTCCTCTCTGCCATTAAGTTAATCTATCTCACTGTCTATTTAGCGAGAAGGATCCTACTCAGGAGTGGTGGGGGAATGAAGGCGCAGAGAATGTCAGCGCAAGATAAACACTGGTGCGGTGAAGTGGCTCTCGCATGGCTGACGTGACGAGAGCGAAACTCGTGATTTGTATCCGCATCCTTTAGTCTGAGAAAGCGTCTCACAACTGGAGTGGCTCATCCCACAGGCAGGCAGCTTGTTCTGAGGCCAACATGAAAGGGATGCGTGTGGCTGCTTCATGCATGCTCTCTCTCTCTCTCTCTCTCTCTCTAACCACTCTTTCTTTTTTTCTGCTCCATTTTTCTCTCTGTTTATGGCCCTCCTTTCTTCTATCACTTCTCCCTCATTCTTCCTCCCCTTATTTCCCTTTAATGATGTGTCTTTCCCTACCTCAGGGCCAGTAATTTCCAGTACTTTTTCTATCCCTCTCTCTCTCCCTCCCTCTCTCTCTCTCTGTTCTCTCTCTCTCTGTTCTCTCTCTCTCCCTCCCTCTCTCTGTTCTCTGTTCTCTCTCTGTTCTCTCTCCCTCCCTCTCTCTCTCTCTCTCTCTCTCTCTGTTCTCTCTGTTCTCTCTCTCTCTCTGTCTCTAGCTCCTTACTTGAGACATCTCAGTGTAGTCTGAGGCGGGGTTAAGGTCTAGATGACTTGAGTTTGTGTGTGAAATGAGGAGGGCGGGGCGATTGAGGGAGGCTGTATCAGCGAGACATCAGTCGTAATTAATAAAGCTGGGCCGCACTAATTAAAAAGTATGATTAATGCAACAGGGAGGATACACAGCATGGCACATCATCGTCTTCTGAGTCACAGTTCCACATGCTCTGAGGGGGAAACACATGGAAGTGGATCTGAGATGGAGGGAAAAGTGACTCCTATGAATGAATCAAAAATGAAACCCCCACACACACAAACACAATAGCCGGATCTGATTAAGCTATCTTCACCATTTGAACAACTGCTTGCATAAAGTTGTCACTACCCAGCTAGCACATAACGTTCTGAGAACCATATGTTTCTTAGAGCTTAGTGAGAGTGTAGTTGTCCTATGGTTATTTTGCATACAACCTCCCCACAACTTTCTGGGAATGGTGCAGGATAGTTGTCGTTTTCTTGGTATTTCATGACTTTATTGGAACGTTTCCTAAAAGTTCAAACATGGTTACATTTAATTGAAATGTTGGTAATGTTCTAGGAATGTTCTCCAACTTGTTTGACATAGGGAACGTTCTCAAATAGTTCAGAGAACATTAAGAAACAAAGTTATTCTGTCGGAATTTCAGTAATTCAGCATAACATTTCCTTCAGGTTTCCTCAGTGCCTAATTTGTAAATCTGGAGGTACCGGAACAAAAGGTGAGAAAACAAATCACCTTTATAATTAAGCATTGCATGCATATCATCGCATGTGCGTACTGGCATAGAGCAGTAGAGTAGAGGCACTTACCGAAGTTGGACACATGGTGAACATTTTTAGTAGCCTAGGGTCTGGGAAAATTGTAAAAAAAACCACAAGAAAACTTTAGTAATGTTCAGAGAACGTTCTAAGAATGTTATATAAAAAACATACATTCCGTTCTCAAAACATAAAGAAAACTTTCCATAAAAACCACAAGAAAACATTAGTAACGTTCAGAGAACATTCTACATTGTTTATTTAAAAGGCTGTAGCTACGAATAAGGAGTTTTCATCCCCGCCTCGCCCCATCCCGCCCCTACAGAAACATACAGTATTTCTCAAAGCTAAGGATCCAGATCTATCTGTGTTTTAACTACTCACGTACCGCACGAGTAGGCTACCTAGCTGTTCCACCTCTATTTTGTCTGCCTGTATGTGTCTTCCTTGTGTTTGATATGCTTGCCTAAATATACTGTTGCAACAGACAACAAAGTTTGTACGAACATCCATCATGTCTTTTGTGTAGGCTACAACATGATAAAGGAACATGAAATCGTGCTTGAATAGTTCGAACATGTCGACCATATCTTTAATGTACAACATTAACTTTCCCCCTCCATGTCAATGAGGGGGAAGTGGCAGTGGAGCAGGGGGAGCACTGAGCAGAAGCTACATATGCAGCAGAGTGGGCAGCAGCTACGTAAAAAACACTCCCTGTAACCTGAAAATAAACGTTCCCAGAACAGTCAAAATGTTCACTTCTGTTCTCAGAATGTTTAAAAAACGTTTTACCGGTCAGGAAATGTATGGCTTCGTTCCCACAACCAATGTCAAACCAAAAACATATGTTTCCACAACTTTCAAGGAACCAAATATGCTAGCTGGGATAGGATGCGCGCAAGCACAATGTGAAGGTTATTTTGGAATGTTAAATTAAATGTGTTCTTGTCACCCAGCTAGCAAATTTGGTTTCTTTAAAGTTTTTTAAACATGTGCTGAGAATGTTCCAAAGCCAAGCAACTATCCTGCACCATTCCCAGAAAGTTTTCAGAACGTTATGTGCTAGCTGGGATGCCTATTTGGCTTCACAATAGATGGACTCCTATTCAAAAAAGAACTACAACCACAGTTATTGTTCCTATAAATAATACTACATACCCACAAAAAGTACAACAAATATGTTGGTGGAATAACATTACAATCTTTTCTTATACAGTAGGAGTCTGTTTAAAGCCAAACTGTAGTATGTCATTATTGGTGTAAGTCAAGGCCTAGCAGAGACCACACACTACAGTGAGAGCAGAGCAGAGCCTGTACTGTACTTTACTGTAGGAAGACCCTCCTAATGACTTGACCACATGTGTGTTTGGCTAGGCCTGTATTTCAGTTCCCTGCTGGTGACATCACTGCAGACTGATAGTGTGGGCTTTAACTCGGCGATCTCATCTCTTCTTCATTTTTTACATTTTAACATCCAGAGTGACTTACAGGAGCAATTAGGGTTAAGTGCCTTGCTCAAGGGCACACCGACAGATTTTTCACCTAGTCGGCTCGGGGATTCCAAACAACCTTTCGGTTACTGGTCCAACGCTCTTAACCGCTAGGCTACCTGCCGCCCTACTTCCTTAGCATGCAGCTCAAAGCCTTATTCCAGCAGTCTAACATAATTAAAATGTATATGTTGTGTCTCTATTTGTTGCATTATCAGATAAATTGATATAACAGTATATAACAAAGTACCAAACTAGTCTTCAATAGGGTTAGTGACAGGACATGATAATTCAGTGGTCAACCCTATTTAACTCTAAAATACAGAGACATGAGAAATGAGGTCACTTCCTAAATGCTGGAGAAGATGATCTGTCATTTTGCGTCCTTATCTGTTCTAAGTGGGTTTACCATAAGGTGTGCACGTCAGGGGTGGCTTGCATTAAGAAAAAAAAACACCTAAACAAAAATGGCCAGCATTTCTCTTTTTTTATTTGTGCTTGGTTCCCTGTTTGTCTGGTTCTCATCGGGGTAAACATTTGTTCCAGTTGTAGATCTTGCAGAGCTGGAACATGAATCACAGACGAGAAGAGGAAACCACACTGACAGCTGCAGCTCATTACCGGCACTATTACTGATATAGGGGGCTGCTGGGGGAAATTCCTCCTGCCACAGAAAGCGTTCCTGTTTACCATACACCGCCTAGGATCAGGACCCACACACACTCCCACCCAGACATACTGTACCAAAACACACAGGCACATGCACACACTGCACACATAGAAGCATTCATAGACACACTGCATGCACGCATGCACTCACACATGCACACACACACCCACATACATACACCCTCTCCTTTTTCTATCTCTCTCCTTATCTTCCTCCATCCCTCACTCTCCCGCCCTCCCTCTCTGTCTTCCTTTCTACCTATTGCACTCCCTACCTCTCCCTCTGTCTATTTCTCACTCCTTCCCTCCCTACATTTACATTTTAGTCATTTAGCAGACCTCTATCACTCTCTCACTCTCTCTCTGTCTTTACTCACCATAAGGAAGGATTGACTCACAGCAGTACTCCATGTCACACGGCTTATCCAAAACCCACAACTCAGTAAACTTGACATAGTTTTACTTCTTATGTTAGATTTTCAAACAAGCATATTTATTTAAACACCTACTGACAAGCGGCAATATATTAATCCTGTTAAAATTAATTAGAAGTTAGCATATACATTAAATTGGGGTCAATTCTATTCCAATTCAGTAAAATCTGGAATAAACTGAAATTCAAACTCCAAATCTTTGTCATTGAAACACGTTAAGGAAAAATGGAATTGGAATTCCGAATGTCAGTTTACTTCCTGAATTGACAGAATTGGAATGAAATTGACCCAAACCAAAAAACAATCCATGGAAATTTCAGCAAAACATTACGCTGAGTCATTCAACTCAAAGGATGTGCTTGAATACAATTAGATCATACTGCAACTTCTCTCATAGAACAATACTGACACAACAACATTGTATACTAGGCAACACTGCTCTCCACCTCATTTGAGAGGTACCTAGGTTTCCTTTATTGCAGACCGGATCAACAACTGAACTGCTGAAACAACACCAGTGCCAGATCTGGCTGTGACACAGGCCCACCTGATCCAATGGGTTAATGTATTAATTTCTCACCATTCCCTCAAAAACATAAATCAAGCACAGCAAAACAACACCTTGTATTCTGACTCGTCCAACCCTCTTTGACCTCTGCCAATTTTTATCTCATTTTGGTTTAACTTTGTAGATCAGACTTTAATTTTGAAGCGGGTGTCTGGGACAGTGATGAATAGGGTACATCAAGGAGGGCTTAAATTACCCTCTCCCTGGTGGCTAGCGGCCGGGAGGGTTGGAGGGGAGGCTTGGTGACCTAGTAACAGACAGAGAAAGAGGGCTGGTCAGCACTTGCCCTCTCAACCCTGCAAGCTCGCACAGCACACCCAGCTATGGAAGAGGGAGGACACTGGGAGAGAGAATAAAATACCTGCATCCACTACCTATAACATTCCATCTCTGTGTTTTCAGAGTCAAAGTGCAGGATATGTCTTGTTGAGATGAGTTTGACTGACTTTTGAGTTGCTTTGGATGATAACGCTGCCCTAAATTGGAGTTAGCCTATTATGCTAATAGCTGCTATGTGAAAACACAATTTTTTGAATACATTTTGACCAAAATAATATCATATTTTATTTCATATTTTACCTCTGAATATGGAAAATGGTTGCTGGCATTCACCTTCTCTTCTTCTAGAGAAAAAAGGTAGGTCCATTAGCCTTGATAACTTTAACTTCACCTGAGGAGTAAGCAGCCTGGATGCATTGGGAAGGGGGAGGTAGTACTTAATAAATAAATACAAATCCATTTCTATATTTATATTACTGATCTCAGAAATACCAATAGGCTTAAGTCCTCTTTCCACACATTTCCTTTATAACCACCAAATACTTCCCCTCTTCTTCTAGGAGGCTACAATCCCTTCCTTGCGCATTTTATAGTCTACTAGGAACAAGTTGCCGTGAAGCTGAAAGGATCAGGCTAGCACACTCTCCTCGCCAATGTGATCACCATAAAATCCCTGATGGTGCACGGGCTCAGAGATATATCAAAGAACTATTTACAAACCCCATTCTTATCTATTCATACTCCAGTTCTCTTTTATTTCCAAAATATCCCCTTTAGGAGGAAGAAAAGTATACACATGGCTGCAAGCCCATCCTCAACCCCAGGACGGAGAGTAGGTTTGGCAACTGTGTGATGCGCGCCTCCATGGGTCCCGCAGCGCTGCTATCATATGACCTATCCGACCCTGGTGCGGCGCAGCTGACTCCGTCGCCACAACGGGAGTCTATTGCAAATATTCCCGGGGGAGCTATGGTCACAGTACCGGCAATTATTAACCTTCATGCGTAAAAGATGTTATCTCAAACCGCAGGTTGTAATGGCTTTATGTAAGCCTCTGGTGAGTTTGTGAAAGTGATG
The DNA here is from genome assembly GCF_020615455.1 of Coregonus clupeaformis. NCBI lineage: Eukaryota > Metazoa > Chordata > Actinopteri > Salmoniformes > Salmonidae > Coregonus > Coregonus clupeaformis. Next base: position 120,138 of record NW_025534318.1, read on the forward strand.
GCCCACCTCGCTCTGTGTTCATCAAAGCGGATGCTCCAAATACCGCTCCAGCTAATTACTTGCAGTAAACTCGAGAGGTCCTACAACACGGTTGGTGCGGTGAATGTAGTAAATAATCATACGGGTATAATTTTGGTAACCTTGTCCTTACTTAATATAGGGAACATTGGTCAAATAAGTTCGTTTGGTCGATGGACATATCGTAGGCCTACTGAAATTCCCAATATCCAATGTGGGCTAGATATATTTACCAAATGTAGTGCAACGTATGGATTTAAAAATGAATTAACAATATGCTATTTGATCAATGCAGTTGCATTGCTTGCTCTTTGGGGTTTTAGGCTGGGTTCTGTATAAGCACTTTGTGACATCTGCTGATGTAAAAAGGGCTTAATAAATACATTAACATTTTGCTTGATTGATTGATTGACGGATTTAAAAAATACATAAACAAATGAAAATGTAAGGTCATTTCAGTGTTTTTGAAACAAAAATAATCAACGGGCTCATATAATAATGGTCAAGCCCAGGTATGTATTGATGGAAGCGCAAAAAGTGATGCGCACAGTGGATACACACATTGTACCACCCAAAAAAATGTATGCACGCAGTAGATACAGCACAGTAAATTAGACGGACTCAAAAGTATGATTTTTGGTGGATAGCCTACTCCAAAGCACCACCGAAGTCTTAATCCATCAAATATCAATCGAGTTGACTGAAACGAAAAAAAAGTTTGATCGGTATCGAATAAATAAGCACCACGTTTAGCCAACACTTTAAGACTAAAAATTACAATAGTACCATATTTTACCACATAAAAATTACTAGGCCTAAAGGATTTATAGTCATCAACAAAACTTGGCATTAGAGGCAACATACGATAGGCTACACTTCCCTAAATCATATGAAACGTCCAGGTGGGGTTCTGATTCTTCTCTAACACTGATTTGATCCTGCAATCTTTGATAAGGCTCGGTCTTATTCTCACTAAAGGAAAAAGGAGGTCTAAAGATAGTTATAAAGATCCAAACCAGGTGTTGGAGTAACGGGGGCATTATGGGGGAAGTTGCTCCAAGCTCTGAGGGACAAAATGGAGTTGAAAGTTATCCAATTAATATCACAAATATATTCCAAGAAAAGTATCACACTTTTAACTTAGCATATGACGAATATGGAAATTGCCTAACTTTAATTAAACAAATTGCAAATGAAACATACAGTTTTGTTTGCTTGTTTTTGTCTATAAAATATGTTGCAACGCAAGGTCTACAAAAAACTTGCTGTCTGTGCCATGCCTGGGCGATATAAAACCAATAATTATAGCTGTCGGATTCTTTTTTTTCGGTAGCCTATTATGAACAAGCATGTTCGAGCATAAAACCAGCTTCATTTGAATCCAACATAGTCTAAAAGTTATCAAAAGTTTACTTAATGAACAAAGACCATTATTGATGTGCATGTGTATACAAATACACTTTACCTTGATAATTGCACAGTAGAAAACAGTATCTGAACGGAAATATAAATGCATTTCACTCTACAAAAACCATGGTCACTCGAATCATTGTCACAGATACAAACACAGGTGCTGATTAAGTTACATGTGAACAAGCAAAAAAAGGCGAGACGCTTAAATATGTGCCCTCTCCCCATCTCTATCCCTCTTTCCATTTCTGTCTTCTGTCACACACATACACACACACACACACACACTCACACACATACACAGAGAGAGAGAGAGAGACACAGTTGTACCAAAGGGTAATTTACTGTAAGATACTTGTCGAGAGAATGAGTGCACTTATTGCAACATTAAGGAAAAGGAGTAGGCCTAGGCTATAAAAATAAACAAAAGTCCCACAGAAGCCTACCAAGCAAAGCTTGCAGCCTTAGTTTTAAAATAAAGGGTAATTAAAAAATATATTTTCATGTTTTTTATTTGATGAATCTACATCATTCTTATTCTTATTCTTATTCTTATTCTTCTTCTTATTAATAATAATAATAGTAATAATAATAAACATTAATACTGTTGTAGTTTACAAAATACAAACAACAGAACAAACATCAGTAACAACAATCACTTTTTGGCCAGCTTCTTCTATACTTCTGGTTTACTGAAGATATATCAAGTTAAGTTTAAATAATCATTAAATATCATTACAATTCGTACTTTTTAGGGAATCCATATCTGATCATAAATTGAAGAGAAGAGTTGTAGTTAGCCTCGTCTCATCCCTGTAAAGCTAAATATAGGCCTAAATGTGCCACACGGCTAAACATGGAAACAAACTCCAACTGTATGACCACACACTTCAACTTTTGTTTTAGTGGGAAAATTATTGTGCTCTTTTTTAATTCAGTAGACCTACCCAAGCTACAATGGCATGCACGTTTTGCCTAACCTGTAAACAGAATGGCCTAAATCATATCTCTGCAAACAGAATGAGGGATATGTCGAATTTCTATCTGGCATTGTAAACAACGGATGAGGCAGAAACATGTTAAAGCTAAATAACATTATTCAAAACAATAGCGTTTTCGTGAGGATAATCTTGAAGTTGAAATGTTGCATTGGTCACTCACTCGTAGAAACTCGTAGCCACACACACACACACACACACACACACACACACACACACACACACACACACACACACACACACACACACACACACACACACACACACACACACACACACACACATACACACGCAATGGGCAATTGACATCTTTACATTTTACATCAGGATCCCTAAAAACACATTTAATTAGGGCTCATGTATTGTAGCCTTTGCTTATGCCGTTGGTACACTCTTCTCAATAGAGGGAGCGAATGATTAAGAGTAGATTGGAAATGTAGTCTAATACTGAACTGAAGTAAAGTAACGACAAGAGAACGGTCAAGTTATCGAATTGCTATGCACTATGTATTACTGTAAAATGGTATGCAACCACCTGCATTTAGTCTAATTATCACCCTAAGTTTAAAAGAGAAAGAACAAGCTCACATTCTTCAACATTGTCTTGTAAACATGTTGAATCATTCTCAGTAACATATCTCATTATAGGCCTATTGAATACTGTACAGATGTACAGACAGTCCTTTCCAGTTATCTTCCACAACTCATTTAGTTCTCTGCACCATTATGAGATATCAGTCAGCACTTTATTGTGCTTTGCCTTTTGGTGCGTTCCCAAAAAGCACAATTTTTACGCGCCTTTACGCACAAACCAAATACAACTTTGGATACGATGTTTTTAGTCCATCTGAGACAAAATGTGTATATGGTTTCCATAGTTTGCATTAAAACACATTGTGATTCTTTCAGGTAGCAGTGGCTTTCCAGAGTTGACAGCAGGCTTCAGACGACTAGAGGCAGAGAGGCGCACAGCTTTACATAGCCCACTGTCTCAAAGCAATGCTAGTGAAAAGCTACCGATTACATCAACTCTGCCTTGATTCCCTTTTGATTTCTTTTATTAGGAAACGAGAATGTCGACCATTAGACCACTGAAAGCCTCCAGCTTGTTGACCAAAGCGAATGTGTCAGAAATGTAGAGGCGCTATGCGGAGGCTGCTGTGTCTACTGAGAGGGGTATTTTCGTTACGAGTGTGCAGAGCGTGTGACACTGATGGATGCGCCAATGGTTAGACGGACAGATGCTTGGGCGGATCTAACCGCATGCAGTGGTGTAGCGGCATACGCAGCGACATTAGGCTAAAACATCCCGAATCAGTGAAAGACTGCTCTTTCTCATCCCTCAACAAGCCAGGCGAACCGAGAGGAGATCTTGTTCATATCGAGCGACTCCCCTGCCACTAACAAGGGTTTGATCTCCTCTGCGGTCAGATATTTCTGACTATTGACTAGCGTGAGACTGGGAAACCACGACACGTCAGAGACACGGACACATCTGGCAGAAGAAAAAATCCTTTGACAACTTACCGTGTTCTGGTTAGAGAGAAAATAATTTGCATCCACAGTCATTACCTTTCCAGCAGACAGCGGACCAATTGTATTCTATCTTGAAGATGATCTGAAAAAGATGGACAATTTATCCACTTTCCCCCTAAATAATACAGAAATGTCTCTGTAAGTTGTTTTCTTTACTGTGAGGGAAACATTTTAAAGAAAAAGCTGATAGTGTCTGTGATGGTCCCAAATCTGAAGGATGGGGATGTGTGCATAATTTTGATCTTACCGTAAAAAAAACGAGCCTAATATTCTTTCCATTCTGTATCAACAGAAACAAGGAGAACGCATGATACGGATTTTGTGCCTGACTCACTTGAGCAGAAGAAGGCATCTTGCAGGAAGGAAGACTCGTCTGATTCGCTGTTGCTGTTTTAAATACCTACTATCAGCCACACAAAGAAGGGGAAAAAGTGCTATTAGCAGTCAAGAAAGTGTTTGGCAATAGCTGCTGATCCATGCTCTCAGAGCAGCTGAGGCACAGCACGAGTCCATCCCCTCCTTCTGATGTACATTATTACAACAAGGGATACCCAATCAAGCACGTATCTCATCGATTCGAACTGCTCACAGTGGATTTTGAATGCGCTTGGACAAAATAACGGAGCGAGCCAGCGTGTGGGCGACTAGTCCGTCCATCTCTTCTTTCAACCTTTGTCTTTACCTCTCTATCTTAAAAACAATATATATATTTGTTGATGTTTTAAAGGGACTTGGAAACGCTGGAATTTTCATACGATGGCTACAGCGACGCTGAGACGCTGCCTTGCTGGTTTTTAAATTGCATGTGATTACTGGAATCCTCATGGATAACGCAGCTAATCAACCGATTGAGTAAGTATGCCAATCCGTTAACACCTAGTCAACATTATGATAGTCCAATAGCCTAGGAAAGAATACAATGTTTTGTTTCCATGTGTAGCCAAAGAGTGGAACGGTGCTCTCCGCCTTATCGTTATGCTATTGTATCAGCATTTGGTCTCCAGCATGCATGGATGACTTTTGCAAATGCTCACGAATGATTTCTATCAAATAGAAAAGCTTACTTTTTATTCTGTATAGACTGTATAGTTCGTATGAGACACCGTTATGGGGCTGCGGGAGGGATAGCAGACATGTGATGCTTATATGACAAGAGCTAGCTAGCCATTGGAGGTGCAAGGCACAAATGTGACAGTGCTTGATGTTTGCCCCTGTTTGCAGACTTTGAGTGACGCGATCATTTCGTTTTCCTTTAAGCTTGCCTGTTGCAGCCTCCAACACGGAGTGAGAATCACATTGAGGCTGAAGATTTTTTTCCCACCACTGTACTCTCCGTCTCCTCACTGTGATATCGAAGTCGAACAGGAGAAAGAAAAAAAAAAACGCTTGTTCCTCTTCATCTTCAGATCTACCCTTTCTTCAATGTCTGCATTTTTGTTTGAAAACTGCCGATCTATGTCAGCCCTCTGAAAGCGCCCCGGGTACCGTGTAAGGAAGCGCGGCTATCAAAGAAGAGCGGACCAGCTAGGGATCTCTGGGGCTAGAGAAAAACTCTTCAGAACCCCAAAATAAGCATGCCGCGGAGGAAACAGCAAGCGCCCCGACGTGCGGCAGGTACGGTTATATGATTTGCATGTTATCACCTCTGTTTTACTACGACTGTTGCGGTATTTCCATTGCCTTCACTAGTCCTACCATTTATAGTACTGAATCATGTGCGTCTAGCTAAATTGTAGCATAGCCTACAGTGGGAGGAAATGGCAAATGCCCATTCACTCAAAGAGGGATGGTTAGGCTACTAGCTATAAGTTTTTTCGTACTTTCCCTTTGAAGGGGATGTGTTTTTTTTTTTTTTTACAACCACGTAGACCACGTTTGATACTAGCCACCTACTATTTTAATAGTCATCCGCATTATCAGCATACTTACATAGCCCATTAGGCTACATAGCCTAGTTATTGGCAACATTGTTAACATTTTCTCAGTTTATAATTTTTTCGAACTTCTGGGGCAACAATGATTCCATTCGATGAATAAAAGGTTTCCAGGCCGTAGCTCTATCCGACTAGTCAAAGACAACTTCAGCTTTGATACGTCTCTCTCCCCTTTACCCTATTTTAGCCTACTCTCCTTTCCTCCCTCCGTAGGGTGCAGATATTGACTCCATGAATTAGAGATCTATAAAGAAGCGTAGGGAAAAGGGGGCTAGTGTCAGCTGACTGTCATGATTTCCTTTGATGCTCGTTTGGGGCTTTGTGTTAAAACATTTGATCACAAAATCTAAACTTTCGCCTAGTTTCCCTTGGCTGATTTCTCCTTTCTGGGAAATACTTAAAGATTATTTCGTAGCCGACCCTAGGGGAGACGTGGACTGGAAGAGGTTTTAATGGACAATTGCCATCTTTGATTTGACGGCTGATTGATTGCCTGTCATCTAGCTTGTCTTTGATCTATTCTTTCCCGATAAACACAAATAAATCACTCCCCATAGCAACGCCTGTTCCCGTGACGTCATGTCTGGTCTGACAACTAGCCATTTTAAACATATTTAATTGCTTCTTTTGTACTTTTTCAGGTTGTCCGAGCCAAAGGCCACATTTAATTTTTTTCTCTCTTAAACATAGATAATAAAGAACAATCCACGTGACTGTTAAAAATAGGTTTTAATTAAATCTGACTTAGGTCATTGAACACATCATATATTCTACTCTATATAAATAACTAGGCTAAGCTACAACATGGTAGTTACTTAGCTACCATTCTGTTGTAGAAAAATATTATTTTAATCAGACTTCTGTTCTCATACTGTTGCTATATGGCTGGAATCTCTTGGTTTTATGTCCACTTTTGAAAGTATTGTTTGAAGCACCAGTGTGTTGAAGTATACAGGCTACCTGTTTTAAGATTCAATAAGAGTTATTCTTATTTGTGAGATATTTGCTTCATTACCATCACAATATAGGCTACATTTACCTATATGCTTTTAAGTGTAGTCATGTTTTCTGCAACATAGCCTACATGTAAATTAATCTATACTACTACAACTTTTAGCCTATAACAAAACTATTACAAGCACCTAAGTCAAATCCCCTTAAAATATACTATCAAAATTCAATATTATGCAATTATTATAGTAATCCAAACACTCGCTCACTTTACTACACACACACACAGACACACATAAACACACACACACAAACAATTGTATCTTGCACACACACACAGTGCTTCTATGAAAAATGTAACTATTAGCCTAATCGGGAGACGGAAGAATGGTTTGCTCCATCAGAACGACCCGTCAAAGCGACTTTATTTCATATTTGATTTAATTGTCTCCCTTCTGACAGCCACATTCATCAATGGCTCTAATGGTCAATCAGAAGTTGGCAGAGTGAGCGCTCTCATTTTGTTTCTCCATACGTTGGGCCTGGGCTTTACTTTATCAAAATGCTTTTGCCTAATGGACACGCTGGGGGTGGGGGCCGAGTGGGGCTGAGAGATGACTGAAAGCCTTCTTATCCCAGACAAATGTGAGAGAAAAAAATAAGGCATTTATTATTTTGATGAGCGGATGAGGATAGACACGAGAGCAGTGATGTTTTTTTTTTTTTTGACAAGGCAACTTCCTGTAATTTTTTACAGAGTCTGTATACCCCCTCCCACCCTTCGCCCTCCTTTTTTCCCAGCAGCCCTCACAGCTGCAAGTTATAAGGTTGACGACTGCTCCGTGACACACAAAGAGTGGTGACAAATTGATTGCGCTGTAGTGATGGAAAGAGCAAAAGATGGCAGATGATGGGCCTTGATTAGGAACTTTGGGAAATCCAGTCCCCAGCAACCTTGAGCGTTTCATGAGAAAATCTCTCTCTTTGCTTCACTCTCTCTTTCTCTCCTCTCGCTCTTTTCCCTTTTCAGCCCCCCAGTCTGGAAGGGCTGCTCAGCCGTATAAAAAGAAAAGTTGTTTGCCAGCTTCATTAGTGTTCACCTAATTAGCTGTAAAGCTGATGGATTCCTGACAGCCCTAATGATTGGAGATGACAAGCTCCGCACACTGTCATCCAGCCCAATTAGGTTTGCAGCTAGTTTGATGTAATCAAGTTGATATTACACAGTCCTCCATGCCTTTAGTCGTGCACTAACTCAATTTTCTGCTGCAGGTGACAAATGGGCCAGGGTACCTGGGTAATCATGTTGGCTGAAATTAGGCTGCTTTTTAATGGTCAGGAGCCCAATAACAACACCAAAAACTAGTCTCTCAAAAAGTATGGGAAAGAGGGGCCTATAGCAGCCAAACACACACACACACACACACACACACACACACACACACACACACACACACACACACACACACACACACACACACACACACACACACACACACACACACACACACACACACACATACCACTCTCTCTGTCTAGCCATAATACCTTTCCCACAATACCTTCCTCCATTTAGGAGCGGACAATGCTGTGAACACTATGTTTTTGTTCATCGGCTTCAAAGCCTTGCAAGACCAAACATATCATTGTTTTGGGGAGGAAGAGGGAACATCAAACATAGGATTTTTTTCTCCTTCACTAGTTGTGTTATGCCATGTTAGTCTTACTGACTATTACTGTAGTGCTTCTTGCCTGAAACACTCAAAAAACATTGCATTGATGTTGTAGCTGTTTTGCTACACTGTCATAGAGAATAGTATTGCTTTAGGGCCAGGCTGCTGTCTGTGAGGTATATTTGAAGAAGCCTTGTGAAATTAGTCAACATTGATATTGTTGACATTGGTCATCATCACGTACATCATGACATATTCAAAGGTATAGATGCTTTTTCACATTAGTTGATTTTCAAAATGCCTATTATCAGCATTGTGTTGAAAGGGGGTAAACATGATTTATACAAATATTAAGATCATGACAGATCGAGTTCTGCTTGACGGGAGATAGATAGTAGTGAGGAAAAGCAGCTGATTTCTGTGATTTTTGTGTGTGTTTGATTGATTGGGGATGAGAGAGAGAGATTAACCATGCTTGATGTGTGTTAACGTTGCACTCATGCTGGATACACATCGACATACAGTGGCCCACAGACTCATAGGTTACTACACACACACAGACGTACACACACACACACACACAGACGCACACACACGCACGCACGGACGCACGCAGGCACGCACGCACGCACGCACGCACGCACACACACACACACACACACACACACACACACACACACACACACACCGCTTGCATGTTCTTGTAATAATACTTTGTCTCTGCTTATTGCTAAAAACAGAGGTTTTGTGTAATAGTGTAATGTTACAGTATTCACTCTGTCGCTGGTGTAGTTGGTTGATTCGCTGTAGTTCACAGGTCGGTAGCAGCGGCTTGTTGGTGCCTTGCTCGTACGAAGCTTTACCCCTTCACAGTCTCAGCGAATGAAATTTAATCAAACATGCCATCTTAATTAGGCTAATTTTCCTAGTTAAAAGCTGGTCATGATAATTCTATTAATTATTAAGATGGAAAGAAAATTATTTCATAAACATCACCTTCCACCCTCAGTTAATTAGAAATATAATTATTAAGAACTACATTATATTTAAAATCAAGTGGATTTATTAATGAATAGGTGTACTACATCCATTATGTTGTGTTGAGTTTGACGATCGCAAAGTTCATGAACTTAGTTTTCACAGTGAGTTGTTCTTTTTGAATATGAATGTTATGATTTAGTTAGAAACATTGAGGCTAAATCCGATATGTTCACTTATATTTATTCATGTTTTGTATTTGGTTGTGGCGTTATGCCCATAGGGGGCACAAGGGTCACGTGCTCCCTCAGATTTGTCCTGTAAAAAATTACAAATGGTTAGTTTTTTCTCGGTAATACTACTAGCCACTTGGCAATTTTATGAAGTTGGCTTTAGCTTGCCCAGATAGGTTCCCAATCTCCCAACCTCATAACTAGCTACCAAGAAGCCATTTCAGGCTATCAATCAAGTTAGAGTAGCTAGCTAGTCTAACTATCTTAGCTGGAATGCCTGCTGGCAAGTTGAGAAGATTTTAGAAAAGCAAGCAATAACTAAATTCAATCTTTCAATCTTTTACCCATATTTAGGCACAGATACAGAGAAGCATATTTAGTTTATTTCAAAAAATAACCACCAGTCAGGAGGATACAGACAGCTCAAGAGGTATGGTTAGATATGCAGAAAAATATACATATTTGTTTTACATAGAATTAAGCATAATGATTATTGCTCTAGAGTGCAGGAAAATGCTGTTTCAGGTGTTTGAAAAATGCGAAATTCTTCAACTTACGTACGCACCAATTTAGTGGCCTTATGGTTAGGGTGTCCGCCCTGTGCTTGGAAGGTTATGAGTTTGCCGAGTCATAATGTGGTCCTCTGTAGCTCAGCTGGTAGAGCACGGCGCTTGTAACGCCAAGGTAGTGGGTTTGATCCCCGGGACCACCCATACACAAAAAAAATGTATGCACACATGACTGTAAGTCGCTTTGGATAAAAGCGTCTGCTAAATGGCATATTATTATTATTATTATAACAAAGACTGTAAAAATGGGAACTGATGTGTCTCTGCTTGGCACTCAGCATTAAGGAGATAGATTGGGGGTAAGGCCCTGCGTTAGACTTGACCATCAAGCTGCCTCACACTACAGAAACAGGAGGTAGGCTACTACTTACGGGCGGGAGGACTAGCCCCCTTCTGGACCATCCCCTCACGTGCTTTGTGCCCCCTCTGATTTTTGGGGTGCATGATGCACCTGGTGATGGGCAACATGGCTGTGTTTGTCTGAAGCTGTATACAAAAAATTAAACATAGTAACAAAATAAAGTGAAGTAGAAATAGCATGTAGATAGATCACGCAACCAAATGTGGAGAATCAACGAGTGGGAGTCGAAAGAGGCCTATCTGTCTGTCCAAGTGAGTCTTTGTCTGTCTGTGTGTGTGTCCCGGCCCCATGATCAGTAGTCCCCAGAAGCCCAGTCCCTGGTGCCCCCTCCGGAGTGAGGTGTCTACTCCTGGGCCTTTCCGCAGCCTTGCCTTGCTTTGCATTGCTCTCCCTAAAGTGAGGCTCTCCCAGGCAGCCAACTGACACTATGATTAGTTATGGCCGTCCTCTGCCTTTTTCACAGCCACAAGTGAGCGACAATGAACAGGGTTAAGAGCGGAGAAGGCGGAGAAAGAGAAATAAAGGGAGAAGGGGTGAGGGAAACAGCTGAATAATGTAGACACAGAGAAAGAGGGAGAAAGAGAGAGAGAGGGGGAGGGAGGGAAAGTTCCCTGCTCGAGGATGTACGGTTGATGGTTGATAAACAGATTTTTTTTCCAGAATCTTCCGTCATGGCTCCCATTAGCTTGACAGCTGTCAATTAGAGCTCCCTTGGTCTCGCGGGCTACAGTTTATTGCAGGCGGTTGATGCTGTCATTTTGCTCACAGTTTCGCCTTGAGCGTTATCACGAGCGCTGAAACAGTCAATAGCTGATGCATCAGCAGTTATTTCTTAAATTGGCTCACAAGGCTGCATCCTTCCTTCATTTTTTTCATAGCCCCTCTCCTCCCTGCTCCTCTCTCCAAAGATTGTTTTGTGAGGAGAGAGCGATGAATTGCGATTGCAGCAGGGTTAGTGAGAGAGCAGGGAGGGCTATGCAACTCACTCAGACACACACAGTTATTGTACACAAAGGTACACACATATAACACACACAAAACAGTTACATTTACACACAAGCTATCAAGACCTAAAAATTGTGTTTGACTGTGTCTGGCTCTTTATCTAAACACTACTCTTCACACAATAGACACATAGCAGTATTCAGGAATAGGCCGTCCCATTTCTTCAGGGATCGTTATTCATATGATTGGATACTATTCTGGAATGAACATGCATAGTGACACAATTACTGTATTAGATGTGTTATTACTAGGTAGTAAATACCGGAATATTCCTTGTGGTGAATAGAAGCTTTTAATTTTTTCAAGGTTTAAGATTTGGGGGATTTTGTAAACTTTTATGTACTTTTGCTCTACCTTTTATGTTTAAATCCTTGCTGAAATGAACACCTGTGCAAATTGTGCACCAGTGCAAACGCTTAGTAAACCTAGTTGTAAGATTAGAAGACTGGAAAGATATCAACATCTACATAACCATAAAATGCAACAGTTTGTCTAATGGCGAACAGGATGTTTTCTGAATTAATGAGAATATCCAACCACTGGTTAAAGGAAGTTTGGTCAGAAGATGAGTGGCTACTTAGCTCCTCCTTCTCTCTCTCTCTCTCTCTCTCTCTCTCTCTCTCTCTCTCTCTCTCCTCCCCTCTCTCTCTCTCTCTCTCTCTCTCTTCTCTCTTCTCTCTCTCTCTCTCTCTCCCCTCCTCTCTCTCTCTCTCTCTGGTGCGGGTGTTCATATTTGATTAATCAATGATGATCAGTTTCTCTCTTTCCCCAATGATTAGGGAATCATGTCAACTCCTAAGCGCTGCTATTTCAACGTGCAGGAGATATTGTCATTATTCTAGTGGAGTGATTGGGCAGGGCTCAGCCACTGCTCTGCCCTGAGCACGCTCCACAAACTCCCACTGTGAAGCCTGATTCGCCATAGGGCCTGCACCAGAGCACCATGGGAATCGGCTTCTCTTCTAGGCACATTTTTCAGGAAACAGGAAATTGAGAGAGTTTGTGGGATCTTTGCACTTCCTCTGTGGAGAGAAAGATAGATTTTATGCTCCTCCTTAGTACAGTATAAAACACTTCCCCCAAATCTGTCTGGCTGCACTTTCCCAAGGCAGGCTAGGGTATTATCCAGCTGAAATTCCCCCTGTATGTCTGGGTTGTCCTTTCCTCTCCCCCACCCACCCACCCACCCTACCTTCCTCTCCTCTCAGCGATACTATGGCTCTTTGTGTGATGTGTGTGTCGGGCCAGTCTTCAGGAGTCTGGCAGCTACACGGGGGATTAAGTCTCCCAGCAGCCCTGTGCAGTGAAATATGGCCGTGTGGAGTAATCCCTGCCTGTGTTGTTGTCATGTCGAGGAGGGACGGGGGAGCACATGGAGGAGAGGTAGGGTGCTGGGGAGGTCGAGACGGAGGGTTGAGGAGGGACGGGGGAGCACAGAGAGGAGAGGTACGGGGCCGGGAGGTTGAGACGGAGGGATGGGGGGTTCTGAGTGTCGTTTGGGCCAGACTCCAGGTCTGGGTTTCTTCTTTCCCTCAGTTGGGCCAGCCGATGGGTGTGGGGGGCGGGGGTGGAGGAATTCCTCAGCCAAGCGCATGACTGATGGCTGCCAGTCTCGCTGGCTCCTGTCAGAGCACCCCCACTTCCCCGTGGGGCTCTGACAGGGGCCAGGCGAGACTGGCAGCCATCAGTCATGCGAGCGGCTGACACGGAGGCTGTTTTTGATGGTGGCGGTGATGAAAGGCAGGGGAGCTGTAGAGGCCCACGTAATCAGGGCAGCCAGGGCTGACATCCTTCTCAGGCATGACAGCCTCTTCTCTTCTCTCCTCACCGAAGCCAAGAGACGGCCTCAAACTCCTCGCCTTCCCTTCACTCCCCCCTCCCTCTCTCCCCCTGTTTCATGTTCTGATCAGTCTCAGATGCTGGGAATGATCCCCCCTTACCTTTTTTTTGTAATGAGGATCGGAACAGGGGGATGTGGTCTGGAGGTGGGGGTGGTGATTTGCATGTTTACACATGTGTAGTGTTTGTGCATGTTCATGTGCGTTTTGCTTATAACCCTATGTGTATGTGTATTTGTGTAACAGGAAGGGGTCGGGTTTTTCTCTCCTTGGCAAAGGCAGGCAGGTGCGAGAAGGGAGAGAGAGAGAGAGAGGAAGTCTGTTTTATTTTATACTGCAGGCCTGTTGCTAATTAATGTTTCTTGGTAGGATTCTGTCGGAGTTGAGTAATGTTTTTGATCTTTATGACTGATAACTGCATACCTAATGAGATTTCAAAGCTTCTCGAGATGTGAGTGCTGCTCCCTGCAATTATTGACAGATGCCTTTTCGCCATTGGGTTCTGCTCCATAAATCCTTCCTCTGTAATGAGCTTGAGAAGTGCCACCCTGCCAGTGAGCTAATGAAACCGAGCAAGGGGGGGTGTACGAGGGGGGGCATCACACTCCGCTGACACATTTTTTTTCTTTAAATGCACTCTGCAGATGTCAGGGCACTCGCTTGGGTGTTGAAAAAGAAAAGAGGTGAGCGTGAGATAGATGAGTAGAAAAACCCCCACAGAAAACCAAAACAAGTAGATCCTCTCTCTTATGAGAAGAACAGTTTGGCCGATCAGGTTTCCATCCCCATGTTACGGTCATTTGCCTGAGATAGCTATTTTATTTAAAATGGTAGTATTGTTGTTGCCGATGTTGACTTTGATTGATATAACTGCCCTCTTGCTACTGAGCTAGCATTTTTGTAGTCTTCCTTTTCTTTTTTAAATTCCTTCCGTCCCTACACTCTTCCTGTTTGTAACTCTGGTGGGGAGGGACAGGGAGATGGAAAGAGGAAAAGGACAGACAGAGAGAGCGAAAGAAAGAGAGACATGGAAAGGGAGAGTTTGGGGGGAAGAGTCAAAGGAAAAGAAGGGCAGCCTGCTCTCTGTCCGTACACACACATCCATTCCACACACACACACACACACACACACACACACACACACACACACACACACACACACACACACACACACACACACACACACACACACACACACACACACACACACACACACACACGTACACACACACGAGGCTAGCCGCCCGGGTCTTTTAGGAGGTCTGAAACAGAGCTGTGGTGGAAGGAGAGTAGTGCTCCATGCCAAACAGTCGATTTCCTCTCATCGGCATGGTCATACATCATGGACCCACCCTTCTCTCCTGACAGAATGACGTGTGTCATTTATCAAACGGGCCCTTGCCAGAGCCCGGTGAGGGGCTGTCTTCCTCCCTTAGAGAGGAGCCTGGGAGTCCACGCCTCTGAGGGGGCGGAGGGGGGGAGAGGAGGGGAGGGGGGCTGTAAAGCCGAAAGTGGGCTGAGGATGGGGTCTTTGGGGGGAGGGCGAGGGAGAGGGGATGTGGGGAGGACTGTGGGTGTGGAGTGAGAGGTTGGGAGTGAAGGGGAACGGCGCTATAGTTCCAGTAATGTGCCGACTCGCCTCTCACATTCCCTAACCCCTATGTGTGAGATGGGAAAGAATGGAGGGGGTCTTTGTGTGGTGCTTGAGGTGGGTGTGTGTTTGTAGATGTACAGTATGTGTTTGAAAATAATGCACTGAGTTTGGTAGGGGACTTGTTTGGAATTAAGTTAGTATTTAATGTGTTTATGCATGTGTTTTTATGTGTGTGTCCATGTGTTTCCTGTAAATATGAGTGTGTGTGTATATGGATTCTGCATGTGTAGTCTATCATGATGTATTTGAATGTGTGTGTGCGCGTGTGTGTGTCTATCAGTGTGTGCATCTGTGTGTGTCTTTGCTCTTCTCCGAGTCCCTGCTCCCACACATGTCCCAGTGCGTATTTGACCTGGTCCCTGGGCCCCGTGGTTGACAGGTATCACTCAAGGCCCCAGCTCCTTGCCATGCGGCCCTCTCTCGCTCTCTCGGGGGTTACGCCAGTGAATCTGAGCTCTCTCGCTTTCCCATGATTCAAAGGAGCATTACTGAAGATGGATGCTGCTTAAAAAAAGAGATTGATGATGGATATGAGGCTGGCTATGTCATTCATCATTTTGAATATTATTTAGACTGGCTGTGTAAAGCTGTAACCTGAGCTTTGGAGAAGAGGGGACTGAGTACTAGGCCCAGGACGTGGACTCAGTGATGGATGGGTCAGCCAGATCCTTGTTTGTTACCAGATACCAGAGGAGCAGCACTCACTCACTCCTAATGCGCCTCACTGCCTACTTTTGCCAGAAAGGGTAAAAATAAAACCAATGGCGGTCAGGTGGAAGAAAAAAAAACAGCTGATGTTGGACATGGCCTTCGCTCCGCACCCTGGGTAACCCTTTTTTTTGCAACTTTTCTTTATTTTTAGTCAGCTTCCCGTGTATTTGTGTTGTTTTATAGGAGGTTTTGGTTTTATGTCGCAAGACTAGTGAGATGAGGTGACCATCGTCAGGGCTGTGAGGGCTGAACAGCTGTGGCTCATTAGGAAGAAATACAGCTGACTGTGTTAGTCAGCCCCATGACTCACAATAATGTGGATAGACTAAATTATGAGCACTTTTAATGGTTTATTTTGCATATTTTTCTGATATTTCTGAAAAAAAGGACATTCCTTAGACTAGACTAGTTAAGTGCTAGCTGTACAGATGTTTTTTCCACTGTAAACCTTGGTGTGTACAATGCAAGTACTGTGTAATGATATTGTAATAGGTGTTAAGCAACATGTCATTTCAGGGTGAATTATAATCTTGTCTAGTGTTGGATTTAATAAAAGTAGTCTTAGATTTATTTTGTTTAGTGTTATAATAGTGAACTTTCTAGTCAGCCGTCATTGTTCCAGCTGGGTTTTCTTACTGTCTGCCTTCATATCAACAAGCCCCTCCCCATGCCAACAAGCCCCACCCCATGCCAAAGTCAGAACACAGGAGAGATAGCTAGTGATAGCTGGTCTCTCTGAGAGGTTACATCATCACACACCAACATTTTCACAAGGCCTACTCACCCTCTATGCTGTTTATTTTCCTCTGGTCTTCTTCCTGCCGTGAAGAACTAGACTGTACAGGAGGAGGAGAGGAGCGAATGAACGAGACAGGGTCAGACAGAGGAGAGGGCTTCAACCCTGGCCTCCACACTAGGAGAGAGAGAGAGAGAGAGAGAGAGAGAGAGAGAGAGGTTGTTTTGTTTTTGTGCTCTTTTTCTTCCTTCTCCCCTCCCTCCTCTCTTTCTTTTTCCAGTTTTATAGCAGGAGACATGATTTATTGTGGCCATCCATCTTTGGGACTCATCCATCACCTCCTGGTTGCTAGGCAATCATGGCAGCAGCTGTTTGCTTTGAATCAGACAGAGACGCTGTCAATCAGCGCGGGCAGGTGAAAAGCATTAGAAACACGCTATTGTCAGACGGAATAATTAATCAAAGGCAGGAAAGATAATTAAAAAGATATGACCCTTGCTAGCACTTGGTCTGGGTTGTCTGGATAAAAAAGAGAAGAAAGAAAGAAACAAGGGAAAAAGGAAGGGACTATAAGAAGGAGAAGAGACTGGAAGGTACTCTTTCTCTCTCTCTCTCTCTCTCTCTCGACATAGTGGAGGAGAGGAGTGAGTGAGTGCTGATAAAACCCAGCTCTCACAGTCAGTGGCACAGGTTCTAATTAATTAAAAGAAGATTGGCTAGAAAGTGGAGAGAAATAATAAAAGGCTGGCAGAGCGGACGAGAGAAAGAACGAGAGAGAGAGAGAGAGAGAGAGAGAGAGAGAGAGAGGGGGGGGGGGGGACAACCACGCTAAAGCACACACACTGTCTCTGATACCGGTAAATGCTACAAATGTGGGGTTTAAAGTGGCGCTCTTCAAATTGATGCTGTTAACACACCCTCTCCATTTTACCTATGATATGTACTGTAAGGTAGATTGAAGAAAGGGCACACTTGTAAAAACCACCACCCACAGACAGACAGGCAGACCAGTGCAGTAGAGATAGGGCCATGCAGTGGCCCCTGGAGCCCAGGAGAGGGGGCCTGTAGTGGGCTCTCTGGAGCTGCCTGCCTGCCTCCGCCTTTACAGGATCCTGGCCCCTACATCTGTGGAGGTGTGTGGATCCACAGGCTCACGGCAGGCTGGTGTTTGGAGAGGTGTTGGGAAAACATAACATATGATATTGAGTCTGTTCAGCATGCATGTTTGTATAACTTCTTACATAATGTGTTGGCATGTTTTTGTGTGTGCTTGTTTGTCTGTCCCAGGTATCAGAGCCCTCCTAGACTCAGGGTCCCAGGGACTTAGCCTTTTGGTCAGGGTTCCCCAACTGGTGACCAGCGGGCCGAATTTGGCCCTCAGGTGATTTTATTTGGCCCCTGAAGTTTTCTGAGCAAAAAAAAAAAAGAAGTGTTTTGGGGGACATAAAATACTCTAAAAACACCAGCAAATCAGCTCCAAGTGATTTTAATTTAGGAAATCTGTTCCAAAATATTCATACGCATAATAGAGAGAGATATGTGATCGTATACAAAATGGAAGCAAGGTTTGAAATTATTATGTTTTAGTCAAATATTATATCTGTTTGGGCTTCTTGCAGTCAATTTGCAGTCTACAAATTATTTGTAATTATGTTCCGGCCCCTGACCATCCGCGGCTGAATCTAGTTGATGATCCCTGCTTTAAGTGATCTGAGGTCAGGTTGCCCAGTACAGCAGGTCTCCCTTGGGTTCTCTCTCCTCCCTCTCTTTCTCTCTTTGTCCGTCCCCTGTTTGTTCCCAGTGCTCCCTAGTCCTCCCTGTTCTGTCAGATAAGCCAGAGAACACACTCCTCATTCTCTTGAACCAGCATGTTCTCTAATGCTATATTTCTACCACAGTGTTGCCTAACCTTCACATGTAAACTCTCATAGCTGATCCTCTGGGGCTGTGGGTTGTGACTATAGAGAGAGGTTTACCGTGTGATTCGTAGGGCGGGGGCACCTATCCCCCATAACCCTTCTTTGATCTGTACGTGTCTCTTGTGTTTTGACGTCCCGTAGGTTCTCATAATATTTTTTTTACGTTTTATGTTTTAGAAGATAATCAAATCATATCGTGATGGAACTGTGTGGTCTCTCCACACAGCTGGCGAAAGAAGGACCAGTCATAACAGTGTGAGGGAATGACAATGTCCCATAGCCCCTACCGCTTACCTTGTCTCCAAAATACTTAGCCCAAAGCCTCGCCCCGGGCTACAAGCAACCCACTCATACACTCTCTCACTCTCTCTATCTCTCTCTAGCCTACCTATTCAACAGTGTCACCAGACCCAGACATGAAAAAACAACTCCATTTTGATTTGTCCAAATGAAGGCAGCCACACAAGACCTGTCTATTTTAAGACACCGTCCCTAGCCACATAAAAACTGCCATCGCCTTCTTACCAAAGAGCAGACCTGTTTCATTAGCTCACTGGGCGATAGAGTCAATAAACATGGTTAACATGAAAGGAATTGATTCATTGACTATAATAAGCTGGACTATTGAACAGATCTTTTGAATGCTCGCTTGAAACTTAGTATAGCCAATTACTGTTTAAAAATGTGATCACATGACCTAGATAAATTCAAAAAATGTAATTTCATCTTAATTTAATGTTAACTGTCAAAGTAAATGACCATCCATATGTGTTGACGAAGTGAGTATGAATTGCCAGGGAATGCCAAATGAGTCAAATATAATATAATTGTATAAACTCCACTGAATGACAGGGGTGGAAGGTCTGGAGACATCCCACACCCTAAATGAGGAGAGAAAGTGGATGGATGGTGTTGGTTAGCCACCAGTCAAATGCACCCACCCAGACAAGAGTGTAACATTTAGAAAATAAAGAATCAAAACAATAAGAGCATTGTGGCTCGTTGAAACGCCTTGGGTGCCGTGCTATAAATGTACTTATCCATTTACGATGCGCCGGCTAATGTGATCTTTCTCAAAAACGACTTCAATGAGATGCCTTGATATTTTTAGTCCTAATTAGCCACATAGTTCCAAAGATATCCTTTAATATTAAAGCCCCTGTCCTTGTTGTGCCATCCAGACAGACAAAACCCTCCATATGATAGTACTTCACTCTTATCTCTGCTAAGTAAAGCACATGTCTGTATCCAAGCCCCTGTGATTCTCACAGGCGCTCATGTATTACTAGATGTCTGTATGACTTACTGATACATGTGTCTATTGTAACTGGTGTGTATGTAGTATGTGGCGTGTAAAGGTCAGGACAGACACATGAACGATCAGTTTGTAGCCCAGCCCGGCTTAATGACACGGCTAGCCATCAACACTTCCTGTTTCTGAGGAGAGGATGTTACACACAGGCCTGACAAGGCCCACTCTGTTTATGAATTCCTGAGGCCTGATACAGCCACAGAGTCATGGAGTTCTCTGGAAACAAGACAAGTGTGTGTGTATGTATGCGTGTATGTGGGGGGGGGGGGGGGGTATACTGTATGAAAGTTACAGTATGTTAGATGTGTGTCACTGTGACGTGATCTTGCGTCTACATGTGAAAAGAGAATGCGTGTGTGTGTGTGTGTGTATGTGTGTGTTGTTTATGTGTGTGTGGGAGGGAGTAAATCACTCTAATCAATTGTGGGACATGTCATGGCATTCCAGACATGGCAGACACGGCTCTTCTGGTGGCTGGCCAGTGGTGGGAGAGTACAGCTGTCCCATAGTGTCCAGGACATGACCATTACAAATCCCAGGGTTCCCAAAGAGAGGTAGTGCATTTAACACTGATGCCTCACCACTGCTGTGTATATCTGACTGACTCAACTCTCAGTGGAGGCAATCACTGTCTCTGGGTCTGTGTGTGGGGCCTGATTTGGTGTTGTCAGTTTCACAACATTTGTTGACATCTGTTAATTACTTTTTGTCTTCTGTGGTCACTGGAGGGAGTTTCTCCACACCACACAATTAAACACAAGAAGTACACACAAAAAAGAGATAGTGAATGAAAGAGTGAAGGAGGACAAGAAACAAGTGTGAGAGAGAGTAAGGGCTATACCGTAGGGCCCTTAAAGACGTGCTGCGGCGTGGATCGGTGCGGATCGGGACGCCATCGAGGGCCTTATCTCTCCATCGTGACACAGCCAGGGGAGCGGCAGTACATTAATGCCTTGGTGCGATAGGGACTGTCTGCCTCGCACTCTTCTACAATGCAGATAAGCCCCTGCAGAGGCAACGATAGCACTGGCGGATTATCACATGCTCCCCGCTCGCAGGCACGCCAGCCACGCATTCACCTTATTTATTGTGTGGAGCGCTGTGACTGGGAGAGTAGGGAGACGCAGAACAGGAGAGGAAGAAATAAATAAACTGAGACAAGAATGAGGAACGAGAGAGATGGGTTGGAGTGGAAAGAGAGATGTAGTGTACGTAGCATGTTAAAGGGAAACAGGGAGGGTTTTAATGGATCTTCCCTTAACTGTGGTACATTGCTGGAGATGGCACCAGTCAAGAGGGGGCCTGGTTTGGACTGGGTTGGGTTGGGTTTGGAGGGGCTGGTTGGGGAGGGCCTTGGAGAGGCTGAGGAGGGCTGGGAAAGTCTGAGGTGATGGAGTTGTTCCCCAGCCCCTCCTGTAGATTTGGGGTGAACATATTATTCACCCCTTGACAATTAGGCCAGGCAATCCCCTTGTAGTGGCTCTGCAAGTGGGTGGAGGTCAAGGGTGAATATGTTTGATACCACACAAACTGATGATGGTGTGTCTCTCTTTTCTCTCCCCTTCTCTCTCCCTCACTCCCTCCCCTAGTGGGTACATGTAGTCAGCTCAGTATTCCCCTGGGTTCTGGTCGCCATAACAGCGAGCTGAGGGCTTGTTATTGCTGTACTATGGTCTTGTTTGCGTGGTTATTTTTGTGGTTAAGCTGGGCTGGGGCAGTGCTGTGTAGAGGGGGGGTCCCTGTGGTGCTCTATCCTGCTCTACACAGCCCTGCATGGCTAAGCCAGCTGATGGAGCTTGTTTGTTTATTTGAGGCATTTGCATTGTTTCAGTGTGTGTGTGTGTGTTCGTTGGTTGATGTGTGTGTGCTTGCTTGATTGCTCGTGAGAGACTCCCTAAGGCTCCCTAAAATTGTACACAAATAAAGACGCTTACACACACGCTCACGCAAACACAGGCACGCGCATACACACACACACACACACACGCACACTCACACACAAACACACACTAATTGGGGGTGGAGGGGTTATTGGTGGTCCTGGCCTAAGGCCCTCGGGGGTCTGTGTGTAAATTAAGAGTGTAAAGGGGGAGCCGAGGCATCCAAACATCTAAACATGGCCTTTGATGCCTGCTCTGTCTCTCTCTCTCTCTCTCTCTCTCTCTCTCTCTCTCTCTCTCTCTCTCTCTCTCTCTCTCTCTCTCTCTCTCTCTCTCTCTCTCTCTGTCTCTCTCTCTGTCTCACACACTCACACAGAAGCCATTTTGACGCCCTCGGCAGCAGACAGAGCAGGGCCTGGTCCAAAGCCCACTCGGCTCATTCCCGCTCTTAAACACTAATTAGATAATTAAAAGTGGCATCCTTCTTCCTGCCATATTTCATCCCTCTCCAACCCAACGACATGTCCATCTCTTTGAAATGGATACCGTATCAGTTCCCGTCCCAAACAAGTCACCAACGGCCCCCAAAACTACAAGGGGAGTGCCCCTCCCAAAGCGGTCTGAGGAGCGGCCCATGTTAAGAGGTG